>NW_009634621.1:5709-8806 GCF_000690535.1 Cariama cristata | reverse complement strand
AGCTCTGATGGATGTGTTTGTGGGAAGAGTGTTGCATCCCAGCGGAGCGATGTGGTACGTGTTCCCGGTACATCGTAATGTCAAATATCAATCATGCGTGATAAACACAGTTTGAAAGCAAAGGACGCTTCAGAAGAAGGGGAGAGAGAAATTTCAGGGCTAATTCAGAACTCGTGAGAGACCCGGTCCCCCTGGAGCAGGATGGTGCCGGAGAGGTGACCCCCAACAGTGGTTCCTGGAGGAACTGGGTCTCTGTGCAAGTTCAGCGCCTTTGTTTTCCCCCGGGATGAAAGAATTTGATGCTGCAGAAACCGTCGTTCCGAGACAGCCAGAAACAACATCCCACGTTCAAGACCGATGTACGTATCCCCAAACCCCGTAAACTTCTGGATTGACAAAATTGCTCCCGGGGACCCTTTCAGGACAGCGAGGATTTCTCTTTCCACAGGACTTGAAAAGTCATCCTCTGACTTTTGGACGGACTCGCCCTTGTCCCCCCACTTCCCTCCACCGAGGGGAGCTGCAAACCCATCTCAGAAGGGAAGATGGTTCAAGCTTTGGGCCCAGGCTTGGGCTCCCGTTCTGGCTCCAGCGCCGTTCCTCCCGAGGACATCCCGGCAGCCATGGCTGCGTTGTCTCCGGAGCGGCCCGTGCTCCGGCCTGAGCCTCCCTTTGGGTCCAGCATCGCTCACTCCTTCACCCGCGAGCACCGACGTAAAGACGACCCGTGGATGCCTCCTCCGACATCAGTCTGCGTTAGGCCACCTCAAACAACCTTGTGCCAGAGCAGGTGCGGTAAATCTGCCAGGGCTTTGCTGCTTCCATTTGCACGTCTCCCTGATTTATTTCTTTTTTTCCCTTTCAGTGCCTTCAGCCTCAATTAAGTAAAATAGCTTAGTATGCGCCTGCATTACAGTCCTAGTCCCATTGACATTTACGCTTGAGCACGGTTTTTTGAGGCACCCTACTGTATGGGAACCTTTAAATAGCCTTGTTTCCATTTTGTTGCATGTCCGTGCTGATGACAAGGTACAAAACTCTCTTGGCGACGGAGCGAGGACTCCGTGTTTGCACAAGCTGCAGAACCTGCTCCTCTTGCTGCAGAAACCTGCTTTTGATAACTCATTTGTCTCCTGCAAGACTCGGAGGTATATCGCCCAGGCTCCAGGGATACGAATGAGAAAGCCTATGGAAATAGAGCGTAACTCTCAACTCTGAAATTCAGCAGGCTGGAAGCGTTCATGCCGTTGCCCGGCGTACGTGGGGCACAAGTCACGGCAGTGCACGGCACACCGGCTCTCTCCTGCCAGCGGAATGTGGTGCAGCAGAGCATCCCATTCCCGTCAACCCCTGGTGGGATTTAGAGCTCTTGGAAAACTTGATCTGAAGTCTTTAAACAAATCCCGGAGCTGGGATACGGTGGATGGGAGCCACTACCGGGCGATTTCTGCTTCGAAACACTCCCAGTGAGTTTCAAAGCCTGGATGTATTTAACTTTTAGGAAAACACCAGCGATCAGAAATCTCTGCTTCGCAGACACAAAAGCGTCTGCGGCGAGGTCTCACGGATAGTGATGGCGATGCACATTAGCATATATTTTCTTGAGAACTGAACTGTCATAAGGCTGGCCTTGAAAGCTATTCGGAGTATTTACAGCTTTTATGAGGCCCCCCGGGAGAGAATAATCTTAAAGTACTGCAGACACTGCTTGGAAGAACTGTGAAAAACATTCAATTTAGGAGCAGTTTTGCCTCCATCTAGCTATTTTTTTTTGGTAAGCATTTGCTCCCACCGCTGTTTCTTCCCCCCACCCAGATCTCCTCTGCCATCACAGTGGGTCACCCACAGCGGCGACTCCGATAGCACAAGCAGAGAGTGACGGGCTTGGGGAGGGGAAGGGCAGCTGGCAGGTGGAAGGCTTCGGGAAAGAAAGCGAGGTCTTCATGCAAATACCTCTTTGGAAATAAGAAAGAGAGGGAGAGACATGCAAGAAGACAAAGCAGCTGAATTGTCTCTAAACAGCATGCTTTTTGTACTTTTCCAGAAGGCATCGGTGGGTTTCTGAGCCTACCCGAACGCATGTGTCGTGTCCTATTACCCTGTCCTCGGGAGTCTGTTACCATGTCAACCAGAAGGGAAGACAAGGAAAGCAGGCAAAAAAAAAGGAAAAAGAAAAGGAAAACTCAGCCTGAAACCCGCTATCTCTTGGATTATGCAAAACACATGAGTACCTGATCCAGCTTGCTAAATTACAGGGTTTTACAGCTTTCTGTTTATAGCGGGATGTCACAAGTTGTAATGATCTGCTATATCATTACGGGAGCAGATGCCAAACTTAGATCTCTGCATGTTTATAAAAAGGCTCTCACTTGCTGTAGTGCTGCAGAGGGCTTTCAGAGCTCCTTGGCAAGTTCGGAGGACGGGGATAATGTTTGCCCAGAGGCGGGTGCATGCGCAAACACAGCTGCGAACGCGGCGGCATATGGAGCTGCTCCCCCTCGCAGGCCTGCGCCGGCTGCCGCGAGCGGTGGGGCTCTGCCGGGCTGAAACACCTAGCCCAGCCGGGAGCTGCGTCGTCTGGGCATTTAATTGCAACTGCACGGCCACCGGCATGGCTCAATTGTCATTTTTCTATTACTTAAAAACTTCAGCACAGGGCAGAAACAATCCGTTCTGGCCGTATTCCCTGTAAGTAAATGAAAACGGCGAGTCCAGAGACTCTGAGCGGACGGCTCGCACCAGATATAATAAGCAGAAAATTCCTCTAGCTATCGGGTAAATAATTTTTAAACAGTAACAACAGCCATGGAAATGAACAGCAGCGTAAGCAGTCTGAAGCCGTACAAACGTCCCCACCGAGCAGTTTGCCGCACCTCTCGGCTCAAGTGTAAACGGAGCGACGTGCCGCGGGTGGAAAAGAAGCCTTGAGCCTGGCCTTGGCTTTGCTGTTGGCTCACCCCGAGCCTTGGAAATCATCAGGCAGCGATTTGAGTGGGACAGCCTGGGAAGAGCAGCAATCCCATCCCCGTGCTGCTCCGTGGGCGCCGTCGGGCGTGCATCCCATGGAAATGCCCCCACTGCTGCCTCGGGTGAGCAG
>NW_009634621.1:2413-5679 GCF_000690535.1 Cariama cristata | reverse complement strand
TGGCTCGGGGGCTCGTGGTGATGTTCACGGCGCGAGTGCGAGCAACCGGCACCCCACATCTCCCAGGCAAGCGATGGGAGGCTTAGGAAAATAGCGGTATCATTCCCTGCGTGAAATAACCCAGGAAGAGCAACGAGCGGTGCCCCTCTTGGCAGGCGTTTGCCAAAAAAAAAGCGTGTGCCTGAATAGAAGAAGAAGTAAAAGAATTCTTGGAGCTTGTCTTCTGGGCACAGCAGCATGAACGGCATGTTTTATTCAGCAAGGAGCAGCTGCGCTACCTGGAGCAGAAATTCAGCTTGTTGAGGCCTAATCTAGGTAGATCACTGAAGCTTTGGAGAGTCTAAACAGCCAGAGAGCAGATCGCTTCTGTGGTGCAAGCAAGATGCTTCTGCAGAGGGGGTCGACCTTCTGCCTTCATCTCACCCAGCGTGACCCCGGAGCGTCAGCGGCACACATGGAGCCTGCCCTCTGATACGGATTTTCATGATGCCGAGACCCTCGCGGGGCGGATTGCGGCTCTACCCTCCACAGTCTGAGCCCCCCCCCAAGCGCCTCGCTTTTACCGAGCTGCTTGTGCAGTTCCCTCTCCTCATCAGCAACCCCCCCTCCGACAGCCTGACCTGCGGGATCGGGGCAGGACCCCGAGGACGTGCGGCTGTGCCCAGCCTCCGGCTCGGCTAGAAACATGGGTCCGGGACTCTGCCAGCTCCTTGGCTGCTGTTCCACGTCCTGGGCAAAAATTCTGGGTGTATTCGAGTCTGCAGCCTGCCTCTGCTGTGTGAGCTCAGACAGATGAGGTCGTGACATGTTTTTTACTCTCCTTTCTTCTGTGTGCTGGGATTCAGAAGATGAAGTTGGTAAAATTCCTCCTGTTCGGGGCAAAGAGCAGAACTTGCAAAGGCAAAAGCCTGGTGAAGAAAAGCCCTCACGTGCCTGGAACATGAGGCACCAGGCGCTGTGCCAGGGCTGGGGCTGGAGGGAGACAGGCGAGACCCCCAGCGCCGAGGCTGCTCTGCTCCTCGCTGTCCCCAACAATTGGTCTGCTGCCAAGTTGGTCCACGGTGCCTCTTGCTTTCCTGAGTTGGATGGTTCCCCCTCCAGCCCTCGAGAGCCCGTTAGCAGGGGCATTCCCCTTCTTCCCCACCCAGCCATGATCCCGAAAGCCTCTCCCCATGTTATCTCCCTCCGTTCAGCTGAACAAACACAGAGGCAGAGCCGAGCCATCCTCCCCGCTCTTTCTCCAACTCTCAAAGTGCCGACAGCTCCGTTCCGAGCCATATCCTCAACATTTCCTATTAAGCACGCACCGAGCCTAGAGTTTCTCTTAGCAATTTCATCCCGACTTTTTCTAGTTTTGAGCTTTTTCATCTATGCCGGCCAAGGACCAGTGCACGCCGCTCCTGACCCACGCGTCCCTGCACGGCTCGCAGTCCTTGTACGTGTGGCGGAGCCCGATTCTGGCCAGACCTCCGGGTCCGTGTTAGAGCAGTTGCGTTGGTGGGGACGGGCTGGAGAGGACGGGGCATGAAGCCAGCTCGTCCCAGCTGCGATGCCCTGTCCAGCAGAGAGAGGGGCTGGCTAGTGCTGGTGGCAAATGGCTCCCAGCATGAAAAATGATTGAGGGGAGATGGTTTAAAAGTCAGGATGATTAATGTGTGTGACTTCTCTGACATGCTGGAAAGGATAAATCAAGATGGAAGGGGGAAGCAGGGCATAAATTCAGAGGGTGTCTGCACAGGGCTGGTGTGGAGGAAGGCAAGGCTCAGCCTGGGCGGCCCCCGACGCCTTCATACCAGCTGGCTGAGCCTGCTGTCGGTGAGGATGAGGAGGGTACACAGTTACCTACGCATTGCTCTGCTGCTGGGACCCCACGTGGGTGCGGAGGCTCCTCTCGCCAAGGGCATGGCGTTGCTCAGCTGGATCCTCTCCCATGGTGTCCCGATGCAACCGTGTACGGTTAAATTACCCGCACAGGAAGGATCCGGGAGGTGTCCTGGAGCCTCTTCCCGGAACAGTCTGTGAAGGTGGAGGAAGCGAAAGGAGGTCTGTGTGTCTGGAAAAGGAGAAGGCAGGGGAGAAAGGGAGAAAACCATGCTCAGTTCTGGGCCCCTGGCTACAAGACAGACCTTGAGGTGCTGGAGGGAGTCCAGAGAAGGGCAACGAAGGTGGTGAAGGGTCTGGAGCACAAGTCTGATGGGGAGCGGCTGAGGGAGCTGGGGGTGTTTGGTCTGGAGAAGAGGAGGCTGAGGGGAGACCTGATCGCTCTCTACAACCACCTGAAAGGAGGGGGTAGCCAGGTGGGGGTCGGTCTCTTCCCCAAGTAACAAGCGAGAGGACAAGAGGAAATGGCCTCAAGTTGTGCCAGGGCAGGTTTCGACTGGATATTAGGAAGAACTTATTCCCCAAAAGGGTTGTCAAGCACTGGAACGGGCTGCTTAGGAAAGTGGTAGTCCCCATCCCTGGAGGTGTTTAAAAGCCGTGTAGGTGTGATGCTTAGGGACATGGTTTAGTGGTGGACTTGGCCGTGCTAGGTTAACGGTGGGACTCGATGATCTTAAAGGTCTTTTCCAACCTAAACGATGCTATGATTCTATGATTTATTACTGAAATTTGCCAGAGAGACTCTTTAATAATGTCATTCATCTTTCTGTCAAATACGTCACATTAGCGTAGTGAAAAGGAACTTTGAGAAGATGAATTAAGATTTAAATACATTTAAATGACTTAAGGAATATTTAAATACAATACGATTTATTTTTTTGTGTAGGCTTGTTTCATGCCGAAGCCTCTCTGCCGTTTGAGAGGCCAGTACAAAGCCTGCGAAGCATGTGTGCGGCTGTGCGTAAGCAATGCCGCTTGCAATTGAAACAAGACTTAAATCAGTTTTTCCTTTGGCCCAGAGATAAGCCAGATGCAATTAGCTGGCACGGAACCATCGTCAGCAGTGAAAGTAAAAGCCGAATTCCCCCGCAAAGCTCCTGTGTCCCTGCTGCCCCTCACGAGCAAGGGGAAGCTTGGCGAGGGAAAGCTTGTGCTTCAGTGTCGGCTGCTTTTAAATTGCAGTCCGCTGGTAACCTTCATCCGAACGCTTCCACCTGCTGCTTCATCCAAAGGGAAAAGCATGAGCAAGGGCGTATTTACCTCGCCGCGTGAGAAAGACCACCCTCCTTTGCTGGACTCTAGAAAGAGAAACCCATCTCAATTTATCGGCTCTGAGGCTGTGATTCCGCCTAGCACCAGGTACAGCTCACGGACTGTGGTGGCTC
>NW_009634621.1:0-2382 GCF_000690535.1 Cariama cristata | reverse complement strand
GCACAGCGCACGGCCCGTGGCGGCTCGGACGGTGCCACCGGCCGAGGACAGACGGCCATGCCCGTGCAAACTGCCCAGACCGCTCCAGGCACGGCTAACCGTGCCGCAGGCAGGCGCCCAGGAAAGAGAGAGCCCCCTCCTCCTGAAACACCACTTCTGTTTGGGCTCCGAATGAATAAATTTGAGAAAAGAAAGGGGCGAAAGAAGAAAATTGCCTGGAGCTGCTTCTCGTTCGGCAACGTTAGGACTAGAAATAGCTCGGCAGGGGCTCTCTGCCTGTGGGCGCTGGGTGCGGAGCAGGCGCCCGCTCCGCTCTGTCGTGGGGGGCAGAGTGGTCCCGGCTTCCAGTTATTTATTTGTTTGTCTGTCTTGTGGCAAGGACTTTGGTTGACTTTTAGTCTGTTTTCGCTTCTCGACCCTAAGTGCTTCATCAGAGAAAAGCCACAGGAAAACGCTGAGAGTAGTTCTGTTAAAGACAATATAGGGGGGGGGGGGTAGGGGGATGTTGGAGTAGAAAACTCAGTGAATGCAGGATGCGCCGCGCTGCAAAAATTGAACTTCCCCTGCCATAGAGCTTTCTTTGAAAGCATTCAGTTATCTCCCCATGCCTATAGAAAATGTTGGAATTGCTTCCCAAAGTCTTTAAAGGCTCTCTGTATAAAAGGCGCACGGCCGCTCTGTGCCAGAGGAAATTAAAAAACCTTCAACAGCAACCTGTTTGTGTACCTTGGGAGAGACGCGCTCATCGGGAAACACCCGTGCCCATGCCTGCATCTTCGTCCCGCTCTCCCCGGAGCCAGGACTGCTCTCCACCCGCCTCTCCCTGCAGCCGCACGCTTTCGCCAGGGAAAAGGTGCCGTACCTCTACTTTATCAAGGAGGGGGGGCAGAGGACCCCCACCCCGACTCCTTGAGAAGGGGATGAATAAAATGAGAGGCAGATGCTCCCTGTTGTGCCAGTGCGGGAGAGCGCGGGACCACTGAGGGATGGAGGTACGCTGCTGCCCGGGGCGAGGCATTGGACAGACCGACACACCGCTCAAACCCTGTCTATGTAATTGCATTCAGCGGGCGGCATCCATGATGTGAAGCTACCTTGGGCGAGCGGGAGGGTGATGACTCTGACCGGAGGGAAAGGGGATGCGCGGAGCCCTCCCAGGACCTGCCCAGCCCTCCTGGCTCAGGCTGCCCGGCGCAGGGATGTGCCCGCCGCTCCTCCTGCGATGGGGGGGAGGCGAGGGGAGAGGGGGACGTTTTCCCTGCCCTCAGGCTCAATTCCCCCAGAAAAGCATTTGCTCAGCTGGCCTCCCCGTCCCTACTGCTCGGCCAGTATCGCGAAGCTGAAAAGAAGACAGGGAGATTTCGTTGCCACAGAAGCTCACGGCAGCACTCTCAGTCTGGGTGACCTTCTCGCTGTCAGAAAACGTATCCTTTCTCAGAGTCCTCCAGCTGCAAATATCCTCCACCGCCGGTTTAAGCGAGACAAGAGGCTTTCGCCGTACGGATAATGTCGTTAGGGCAAACCGGTTTGCTAAGATCGCAATTCTCCAGCTATTAAACCGCAGGTGCCGCAACTCCGGCTTTGTCTCCTTTCCTAGAGCCGGCTATTACTGGGCACGCTCATTATTATACTGCGCAGAAATCCCTCGGAGTTATTCCAACATATAACGCATGTCAAAACGCGGAGAGACCCCATTGCCATGCTGCATGCGTATTTACGGAGCATCACCCCGGGGCGGGGGAGAGCTGGCGCTGGGTGAGGACTTGCAAACAGCACCCTTCTGCACCGTCAGTCTGCCCCGCTTTCCCCCTGCCGTCATAGCTCTAGACAAAGCCTCCTGCCTGAAATGCAAACCGATGAGTTAACAGATGTGACAAATAACGGGTATATAATTGGTGTAACTTGTCAGAGGCATTCTGGTGCGCTCCCAGTTGTATGTGCCGTAGTTGTGCTGCATTTTAGACTCCCCTGATCTCCGACTCCTGTCTCCGCAGTACATACAAGAAGGATCTGAGCTCGCGTACATGCACAAACGCGCACAAAAAGAGCGAGAGCTCGTGTTTGTCTTTCACTTCCTAATCAGGAGGCGTTATCCTCCCCCGGGCCTGAGCCGTGCCGAAATTGGGGACAACGCGGCCACAGCCTGCCAATGCAACGTTGGTGAAAGGCGTCCTGCCGGGTTTGAATTTGACGCCCACTGTTTCCTGGAACGCCGTCCAACGTTTGGGGAAAAGCAAGCTAGCAGATTAGAGACTACCTGAAAGCAAATGATTTCACGGAGCGGGAGCAGTGCTTTCCGGGGACACGTCAGGTTCAGAGGGAGCCCCAGGGCTCCTCTCTCTCCCTGCCACCCTGCTACGGCCATGGACCCCGAGCAATCCC
>NW_009634620.1:0-9359 GCF_000690535.1 Cariama cristata | reverse complement strand
ACTAGACGACCTCTAAAGGTCCCTTCCAGTCGAAATGATTCTATGATTCTATGTTTCACATTCATGGATAACCTGTGCAATAGCGTCCATGGTTAGATCCACCCCTTGATCACGAGCTTGTCTATATGTTGCATCTCTTCCCTGATGGCCTAAGGCATCATGGGTCCACCGAGCTAGAAAAAGTTCACGTTTATGCTCCCATCATCCAATATCTTTTGGAGATATTCTTACATTGCTGTTTTCCATAATTTGAACTAATTTGATTATCCTAGAATAAACTGATAAAAACATTTCTTCAGTTACTACTATAGTAATTAGATTCTAATTATCATTATTATTTTAAAATAATTCAGTAAATTTTTATAGACCTTAAAGTGAACGGTATCTTATTCCCTCTGTCTTCAGCCAGATGTTTAATGGAAATGCAGTATTGAAAAAGACTCTGTAAACTGTACCACCATCCTATAGAAGGGATGTTACCCGTCTCTTCCCTTGAAATTCACATGAGATTGATTTATCAATTGGAAACTGAGGGCAAAGACTTTATATTCATTTATTTAAAAGGCATGGTTTGTGATTTATCATGTTAAAAATTGGTTGGAAAAGACCATTAAGTCAATTAAACTAGGAATAAGTACACAAGAACAAAAACAAATGGCAAGTTGTGCCCTTTGCTATGTTATTGATGAGGTAACTATACTATACTGCCTATAGTGCATGACCATTTACATAATTAAAATCTCTTCATGTCTAAGTTTTCATAAAGGCACCAAGAACCCCTTTCTTCAGCCATTTTAGCTCTTATTACTGAGTTCTGAATATATGATCATACAGCCAGGGGAGAGATTGTGCTCCTTACGCATTTAAGTTCAGTGTGAACTCTATTTATGTGGAAGTAGAACAGAATTCCTAGTGGGATAAGAACTGCTCTAATTTTCCTTCATATATGAATGTGTAACTTCTATTACAGTGAGCATCTAGATTTGAGTTCTACCATTTTTAACTGGATAAAAAGTAGTACTAAAGTAGGTCTGGAGTTACCTTAAATGGGTACAAGCTGAACATTTACTTCATTTAAGGACTGTATCAGCACTGACTGCATAATGCAAGACAGAATCCAGAGGTTCCAGTGGCTCTGAATTAAACTGACATGTTACCTTTGTGTTTACAAGACAGAAAATTATCTGAAGCTGTGAATCTAAACATGTTTGGGATTGATTCTATACCAGTTTTATTAAACCTGTCATTAATATACTATTTTCTTTTTTCCATGGATTGAACTTGTGGTGACTAAAAACCAAATTATGGTCTAGACACCAGCAATTAATGTTGCAAGTCCCGTTCTCTTGCTGTGAGCACTGTGTATCTTAATAACATGTTTAAAGTTTTAGCTTATTGTTTCCCTTGGTTGGATGCTGCTGTTGGACTACTTTTTTGTCCTGCGGTTATCACAGACATTAGTTCATCTGACTTCTTCTCAGCAATCAAACTGATTATTATTAGACTGCTTAATAATACATTTTAATGCTAATTTTTATAATTGTTCATGGAGACATCTATTCTTTTTTATTCCTGTAACTACTTTGTCCCAGTTTTGTGTGAAATAAAATGTTCACTGAAGCAAGCTATCTGTGATTCGAGAGCTGTACATCACTAAATATTTCTTTATAGCTATTAAATATTGTCTGTTTGGTATAGGAGAGCAGGGTTGTCAGCCCTATAATATGAAACCTAGTAACAACAGAAGAAGACATATTCACGCTTTTTAAGGTCTGGTATTTTTCCTGGACAAAACGACCAGGCTTTTAATTAACTGAAGAAGAGGACAGGAATTAATGTTTGATTATAAATATATTGTATTCTATGAAATAGAATGTGTATTCTGTGAAAAGGTTAACGAGTTGCTAGTATGGATCGGGTCAAATGTTTTCAGAAGAAGCAAGGAACTATTTGAACCATTAAGAACGCCTTGCAGAGATGCCAGTCAGAGTGCTATGCAACTCTGAATGTGAGAAAAACTGTGTGAAGTGCTCCTACGAGGCACTAGTCAACTTCTACTGAAAAAGTTTCACTGCTAGTATCCACTATTTGGCAATTTATTGTCCCACTTCTCACAAATCTTTGTCCTACACTCCATCCCTAAACATGTTTTGGAGTGTTTTACTGCAATGTAGTTCAAACATGCCTCTTTATTTGGATTAGGATAGCTATTCTAGACAGATGACATAACTCAGACAAAGCATTATTTCCCTCAAGCTGCAATTTTCCACCAATATTTTGTTTCGGTTACGACACAGCTATGTGGACTTAAAAAAGCAAACAGATGCAGGTGTGAAAGAGTCTCTAACACAGTTAGGACAATGGAGACCTTCTCTCTCTTCAGTGTAGACTAAAAGGTACTGGCTTGTTAAACTTCATAAAATAAGGGCTGAGAGGCTAAATAAATCCATTATAGATACACTGAATAAATGAACTTACTATAAATGCATCTAGGGGATCAATGCCAAGTGGGAAAAACTAATTTACAAGCTACAATCGTGATATAAAATTAAGCAGATCATGTTAGAACAAAGAACAAAAATTAGTAGGTGCTTGGTTTAGTGTTTCTGGTTTTCTTTTTAACTGTCAGATGTGTGAAGTCCTGGAACAGCCACCCAAATAGTAACAGAGAGGAATCAATACAGTTTCAAGACAGATTTCACTAAGTCTTTGAGTGGCTGACTGACAAGAGAAGGGACATTCAGGTTGCTTCTGTGAAACTTCAGGAATTGGATTTATTGAGCTCCCCAAGGGGGAAAAGGGAGGACAACTGATTGTCTCAAGTCTTCCATTACTTCAAAAAAAATTAACAGGAATTTTGATGCACTATGCTGCATTAATCTCTTGCTCATTGGTCTCACCACTTGTGACGAGCGGTTAGAATGACGTAGCTCTCCGCACCCCTTGCGTTGCACAGCTTGGCATTGAGGCTTGGGAGTATTCGCCTTCTAGTGAATCAAAGAAAAAAGGCCAAAGCAGCAGTGATCTCACCATGTCAGGATGATTGTTCTCCTGGCGCCACTCAGAACCACCTCCTGTTTGGTGTTACTTTTGGGAAAGCTGGTACAGGGAAAAGTGCGGACCAGGTTTAAGACACATTTACAGACAGCTTTTTCTGTCATTGCCTTTGGCTTCCCTTTCTTTTCTGCTATCTTCGTATTACTTACACACACATTATTTCAGAACACACACATCCTTATCACTGAAAACCTGTATTGCTTCCTCTAATGGCAGTAACACTAATATTTTGCTTCTGATGCACATAGAATTTTTTATTTGGTTTCTGTTAGTAATTTTAAAATCTAGGTTATGTATTGGTCTTTGTAGGGAAGTGGTTAGGCATTCAGTTCATTATATACTACTCAAGTTATTTTGTTTTAGGCTCAAAATTAGCAAGATGATATAACTGTCAAGTCTTATCTCTGGTTCTCATTATGATTTTACATTTCAGCTAAAGGCTTTCTGCTTGCAGGAAAGTGAATGCCCATGGAAAAGGAGAAATTCATGACTATGATTAGAAGAAAGGTGATCACTCATTTGTGAATATAAACATAACCTACAATTCCCAAATAATCGCAATACTAGTATTAGCAATAAGAGGGCCATACAGGCTTTGGTTGCTATCCACATAGAATTTGGAGGAGTACATAAGGACCCTGATATACGGTCGTGTTACACTATAAATTATTCATGTCTTCCTGCCATATGGAATACTTCCTGTGCTCTGACCTTCTGTAATTACTGATGCTAATATGTCAGAAAGACTTTCCTGAAGTTAAAAAAATACTGTATTGTTTTAATCCTTCATTAAAAGACTAATTAAAGTATGTCCAAGAGCAATGCATATCTAATTTATAGTTATACACACAAGTGATAAACTCAGTGGATCAGGATTTTTCTTTTTTTTTTTTTAATCTCAAGGGATGTGGTTTAAATCCAGCCTGGTTCATATGTAGATTTTCTGTAAAATATCTTCCATGAAAGAAGTGTTCAATACTTCAAGATTTATTCCCACATCTTGCACTATTTTAAAAACATTCAGCAATTAAAAGTTTATACAATAGTTAACTCGAAACTCCCCAGTTCTCAGCAAAAGTAACTTTGGTGCAAGCGTTTGAGAAAACAAGATCTTCATTTTAAGTATTTCTTTATGTCGAATGTCTCACCTTCACCATAGGTATTCCACCTCACATGCCCACATTGTTTCAGAAAAGGGGATATAAGATGATGGTAAAAATAGTCCTTTGAACTTAGTTATAATAGCTGAACATTAGATATCTACCGGTATCAGTATGAATGAATAAAAGCCTTGAATGTCAGTGTTTCTGATTATAACACACTTCTTGCTTGAAAGAGGTAAAGTCAGTCATCTTCAAATAAATGGGCAAGTATTTTGCAGTGAAACCAAAAAAAGAGTTAGGCATGTTTACAGTGCCCAGTGGGTCACAGTGCCAGAGATGCTTGCACTGGCAGAAATGTCCACTGGGAAATCCATGGGGCATAGAGTGGAGACATACAGGTGAACTTCCTTGGCTCTAGAAGCAAAATAGCATGTTCACATAGCATTGCCCCTGAGCTATTGAGCTCTGAAAAGTGCCAGGGCTTGATACCTTACAGACTGTGTCTTGCTAGCACAGGCATACTGTTTCTAGATGAAAGTTGGCTTCTGTGCAGCTCCCATGCTCCCTCGTGCTGCTACAATCACAGTAGGATGGGTGAAGTGGATGCAGGTGTCTTGATTGCTACAGTGTGGGCAGTCCTGTTCTTACAGGAGAAAAGGTTCCTTGTGCTAGTGCTTAATAAATGCTTTGCCACAGCAGAAATGATATCTCAACATTGCATTAAAATGATTGCTGAGATTTGGTACAGACACAAAATTAAATAAGCACTGAAATTAGAATAACCTTAAATGATATATAACTAATTTTTGGGCTATGAGTTTTTCCCATGTGTCCAAGCAGTTAACTAGTTTGTAGAACTAGATGGAAATTTAAAATTGCATACCATTTGCTCATTCATATATATATGGATAATGTTTCCTGCCTAAAAATATAATTTTAAAATTATAATTTCATTGAAAAATAAAAAATCCTTTTCAGAATTACCAATTTTATAAGATGTTCTTGTTAAATTTGATCGTTCACATCAGCATTATGTCTCATAACTAAGCTACAGAAAGCAATTTCATAATCTAACAAAATTGTTTCTTTGAGTATTCAGCACTAGCTACTCTTAATTTTAAGATACGTATATTCCATCTTAGAATATGTCAACATATTATTTATTCCTAGAATTACATATCATTTTATTACTGCTATTAGTATTTCAAAATATTTAATGACATTTAAGAAATAAGTGCATTTTAAAGATTAAATGTAAAACATTTCCCAGAATATTTTTACTAAAATAACATTTGTCAGAAGTCCTGCTTCAAAGCACATTCTTAAAATAATTATTCTTACTCGGGCAGTAGACTGGGAAATATCTGACCCTCTGATATCTAAAAGCAGAAAATCAAGATATGACTGGAGTCTGTTGAGCTCTAGAAGGGAAATTATCTGACCTGCTCAAAAACATCGTTGTGCTTCCCCAATAATATTTTAACTGACAAATATCTGTATGTCATAGAGTATACAGAAAGTAGTTTACCTTTTTTGTTTAGAAATTGGGATTGACATATTTCATAAACTGCTTTTGTTTGAAAGACTACCTTGTTGTGGCATAACTGTCTTGAGATGAGTAGCAAGAGGAGGAGGAGGAGAAAAATATAGTTTTCTAAGTTCCTGCTAGAATTCCTTAGGCAGCTGATGGGAATTACCAGCTAGCCTTGCAATACTATTATTTATCTGTAAACCATTACAGTACTTACTCTTCTAATTATCTCTGTTGAGTTCAGAAAGTGGTAAGAAGTTTGGGGTCTACATCTACTGCCTGTCAAATATGTGTGTATGTATGTGTATGTGTGTATGTACATACTGTGAGCTCTTTCATTTCTTTGTACTGGGAATAGTTACAGATGCTTTTTTGATGTTGTTACTTGCTAATCTTTTCCGGTTCAAAATCAATGCTAAGGGAAATGTATTGGATACTCAATTTCTTTTTAGGTATGAACTTTATCTCCACTCACTAGCTGGCCTTTAAAGGGCAAGATAAATACCCATAAGTAAAAAAATGATGCATTTGTACTTTTTTTAAACAAACAGAATTACATGTTCTTAAAATCAAAGGTCATCTCTCTTTCTAGTGTTCTTTCAGCTTTTCTGCTTTTAATTCCATCAAAAACCAAGGTGTTATATTCCATTACTTACTCTTTCATTAGACCCAGTAATTTTCTGAGCCTTTCAATAGTATATACATCATTAAGACCATATGAATTGTGTTCTTTAATTTTCCTGGGATTGTCAAAGTGAAAAACTTGCAGCAGGAATCATTTTACGTCAACTTTAAACAAAGTTAATGCACTAGAAAGAGTGGGAGAGGATGCTTTGCTTAAATCAATAAATTCTTTTCAATGGATAACATTTTTCTTCCAAATTCCTTTTCAGGAGAGAAAAGGAGAAGGGGGAAAAAAAAAAACAAACAAACAAACAACAAAAAACAAAACAAAAACAAAACACACAACATGAAAAAAATCCACAAACAAACATACAAACAAAAAAAACCCAAACCAAGCAAAACCAAAAAAAAAAACCAACCAACAAAGCTTTAACCTTGTAGAAATACACCAAATCCAAAAGCATCAGCACCTATGGCAGGTATGGGCTTATTCCTAACACTCAGTCAGCCCCATGTGTACTAAAATCTACCATGCCTTTCTGCATATGTTCACACATTCCCAGTGCACCCAGTAAGACTTCATTGAAACAAAACACAGGGAGTATGTCCAGGACTTTGAAAGCCTTTCATTGTCTAAGTAAATAGACAGAATAAAAATGACCGTTTTGTAGTCGGCAGTTCCAGCTGAAGCTGCACTTACAGATCATGGCAGAAGCTGCCTTGAAAAATAATAACAGTCATCACCTTGAATCCTTTAATCCTGCTGCTTTTTTTCTTATGTAGACAGCTATGTCTGTACAAAGTCTCATTGTCCTCTGGTTGCAGAGGTTTTTATGAATTCTCAGCTCGCTCGCACTCTTTTCTACTAGTTTCATACCTAGAGGGAGTTTATTCAAACACTTCCAATCCAGAAATTATTGTGTTAGAAACAATCTTTGAAAGGTGTACATACTGGTTCTTTTTTTAGCTAACTAAATTGGTAGATTTCCACCTTTAATACAGGGATTTGAGGTGGTTCAGATACAATTGTTCCTGTTCATGCTTGTTAAGCACAGAGGCTTTGATTCATGTGTTCAAAAGTCCTGACAAAGTAGGTCCCTATCTATAGCATACCTATTCTGCTCCAGTGTCTCCTGTTCCAAACTTTGATAAAGTGGAAACTCCCTGGAGAAGGGGTAATTAGAGAGAACAGAAGGCTTTATTACTGAAATAGTTAAAGGAAAACTTCACTGTTTGGTTCCTTTTTGCTAACTTTTGGAAAGGAAAAGGGACGTGGAATACAGAATCTGAATATTTTGTTCCTTATCCTACTCCCCTAAACACCGTCACAGATAACAATGGTTAAATACTTTTTCAGCAGAAGGGTTGTCTAACAGTAACTTTGATACTATATTTCTATCTGTCAGTATGTACACTGTACATAAATGATACTATTGTGTAAAATTTTTCAGAAGGAAGAGCACAAGACAATTAAAAAACAATTACACACCGTATTTCTCTCAGTAACTATCAGCATTTATATTAATACTGAGGTTTGTAGAAAATATTTCCATTGTAGTTTTGTTAATCCCAAATTACCTTTTTAATGAGGGAGGAAAGAAAGGGCATAAATTACCTCCAGTATGTTTGTTTAGCCTCCTGAATTTGCTATTTACAGACATATTACAATATGAGAATATGGGGAGGTTAATGGTTCTTTTTTCCTCCTAGTAAATGTCGTTAAAATAGGTCTGAGGATAAACTATGCAGATTTAAGAGCAGAAGAAAAGTATATGCTATTTCCTGATGGTAATAACACTGTTATGAGGCTTTTTGCTCCACAAAATTCCATTTAATTGTAATAGAAAAAATACTGTAATAAACTGTTAATCAGAGGTATACAGGTACATTTTCAAGAACACTTGGAAGTTTAGACATCATATGTATTCTTTTTATTTATTATTATGCCGGGCATATAAAGATCAAAAAAACAAAAATATTGCTCACTATGAAATTATGTAATTTCTTGTCATGAACTATTGTAAAAATAGTAATTCGGTTCCTTTTGTAATCTTTATCAACATATGCAAATCACATATTTCTGACGGAGTGTTGGTTGTTGTCATTACTTGTACTCGATAATTCTGAATTGTGTTGGCGTATTGGTAGGCAACTGGAGAGACTGAAATGGGGATTTACTGGCCAAAGTCTGTGCAGGTTTCTGTCCCAGTGCTGATCTTTATAGGCATCTGGGTAAGATCCATTTCAGAGTCTTGTCCTTCTCAGGCTGTGTCGTTACAAGTTAGGGGCATTCCCTGAATGAAAATCCCCAGGACTTAGCACCACACTACCTTCATGTCAATTGTACTATCATACTAAATACAAGTGACTGGACAGTACGAGAGCACTGTTACAGCAAACAGGGCAAAAGATAGGCTTGAGTTAAGACCAGGAGACAAAATTGCACTCTGGGGAAAAAAGCTGATGTTTTTAGATGAAGTCTTAAAATCCATTTTCAATACTGTACATTCTCAATTCTGAAATTCTGGATTGCTGGTTCCATAGCTGCACATCTGCCATTCTGTTATGGAAAAGGGCAAAGAAGACAGAGCACTCCTCTCCTCACACAGTAATTGTTTATGTAGGTGGGCTCAGAGGCTTGTATATAAACACACTTATGGCAAGGAGGGTTTGCAATTGCCAATGACATTATTTTTGTTTGGGTTTTTTCAGGAACCTGCAGCCGTCTAATAATCAACTGTAAATTGTTTCATCTCTCTGAGAGCTCTCTTGTTGTACCGTTGATCTGTCAAGACAATCAGTGACCTGGGACTTGCTTCAAATCTTTGCTACATGTTTTTACCATATGATGAGTGGCTGTTTGCCACTGAAAGATCAGACTAGCACTCATTCTAGTTTCAAGCAAACTGAATAATTGTCCCATTTTACAATACATGAAGTAGAATTTAATCTGAAGTAAGGTTTCTTCAGTTCTGGTTGCACATAAAATACTAATACCCATAATATGGAGTAATATGTTAGTCTTTGAGGTTGGCAGTGATGAG
>NW_009634619.1:81730-88013 GCF_000690535.1 Cariama cristata | reverse complement strand
ATTTCAATTATTAAACTGTTCTTATCCCACCAGCAGGAAGGAATGAGTGAGCAGCTGCGTGGTACTTAGTTACCGGCTGGGGTTAAACCAAGACAGGAGGGTAACAGCCAAAGTAAAAAACACGTAGAGACAAAACCAGAGTGCTCTGTAGTGCACCACAAAAAGAATGCTAGTGCTGGAGTAAACTCTTACGCTGAAGTGGCTACTTTATACTGATGGCCAAACAAAGGACAATTGAGGTGGGTAAATGAAAGGAGACCTTGCAAGCTACAACATACCAAAATAAAAAATCCTCTGCAAACTGTACTGCCTTTCGGGGAGGGTGAGGGGGCTGATAAGTTTATTTACACTTTTAAAAAGCACTGCCAATCCCAATTTATCAGTTACTGTCTTGTGACAATTTATTCATTGTTCACCGTTAGAAGCTAGAAGTTACATAGGAAGCATGATTGGTGATAGCTTCTCTATTTCAATATGGTATAATAGAGATAACACAGTGCCCAAAAGCTCTACAGCCGCCTTTTTGTCTGCTTTGTCTCTTTTCATTACTCTATCAGAATCTTCATTTAATATAATCCAAAAAAGCAAGGTAATTGCTTCACTTATCAGTTATCATCGCACTCGCATACTTATCATGTCAAAATTATTTATGTGGATGGCCAGGTTGATCTTGCTGCATTTAGAAGCTTAAAATTTGAATAACTGTTCTGCCAGTTAGGTTATCAAAATTGCAGCATAAGCAATGAGTTTCTTCTTTCTGGATATTTGAGGAAGAACAGGGAGCATCTCATTGCAGGACTAGTTTACCCGTGGCTGAACACCGCTCCAAGGAGACTTACAGCAATTCTGTAGCCTGGCACTCTGAGTGCTGGGGACAGGCTGTATTTGCTAGATGAACAGTAAATAAAAATGGCATGACATAAATAGAGACAATAGAGAGAGACATAAAGGGGCATTGTCAAGGTTGCCATAGGTCCCAAATTAAAATGATAATTTACAGACCTGTGCAATTCTTTCTTGGTTTGTCCCTTCTTTTGAAACATGTTTCATAGCTCTTTTTCTATACCATTTTTATTTCTTTATGATTTTGGTAGATGGTAACTCACCTGTTTGAAAACCCCAGAGGCTGAAATAAAACAAAGCATGCAAGTTCGGAAAGTCATTTTAACAACTTTTTTTTAATATAAAAGAAATTTCCTTCAGCCAAGCTCTTGGACCCCTTCACAAAGGGTAACAGACAAAAAACCTATCACAAACAGATACAAATAATATAAAAAGGAATGTGCAAACCTTTTTTTCCAACACAGGTGGTGAATTCATGACATTGCTATCCTTTCATCACATTACTCGGACAGCCAGGAACCTCTTCATGATAGCCCCTCACAAGCACAGTGCAGACCACTGGACATTTTTACATGAATGGCTTCTCTGAAAATTCACTATCAACAGTGGACAATTTATTATTCACCATTTGTCATTCTCCTAATCATGACTGTCCAAAAGATTTTGGCTTTTCAGCGAGTGAGCAGAATAAATCTTAAGTGACTGAGGAGGCCAATCACACACCCTGGAGACTGCAAATTGGCCCATGACAAGACATTCAAATGGAAGAGATCCTGAGCAATCCACAACACAAAGAGTAGTATATGTGTGAAAATTAGTTTGCATCCATATGAAAAAGAAGGGAGGGGGGATTTAGCATTAGAGAAGTCAGTCTCCATTTATAAATCCTTTGCATACAAAGAATGGCTAAGTTCAATGAGTTTTTTATTTATAAGATGTTTTCTAACCTGTGTGTCCCGAGGCTGATTTTGCTGTCTCACTTCTTACGCAGCAGCAATTGTGGCAGGGGTGCTACTGGCAATGACCAACCATGGCACCATGGGGAGGTAAAGGGGCAAACAGCTTTTAGCTCTGCATCAAACCTTGCACCGCTTTCAGCTGGCCTGTGTGTTACAGTTTGGGCATTTACATTCTAGACAACCTCCTTGTCATATTCCTTAGTTTTTAAGAAACTGGTAGGATCTATCAAGAGACTGTAGATGTCCCAGTATGTGAATGAGCTCCTGAGTCACAGACAGAAAAGACAAATACAGCTCTTTAGTGGCTATTGCTGCGATTTTTTTGGCTGGCTATGAAACAATTCTCTATCACAGCTCCCTTTGGCAATAATTACTGCAGCCTCTGTGACTTAGTAAATCTTGGGTAAAAGTCACAGCAGAGAAAAGGGCAGAGTTTGAAATCCAAATAGTAATTTCTCAATAGGTTGCAATACCAAAATTATGTGGGCTAAACAGAGATCTTGTACCCAGCTCAGCACTCATGATACTTTTATGGCTTGTGTTTCAGGGCCTCAGTGCTGTTTTGCCCCAGCTATTTTGTGGTTTTAGACTTCTGTGCATTTTATTTACCATACACCTTGACAGCAGGCTTCACATTCAACACTCATCTCCTGTAATGATTACTCATTCAATTAGTGGCAAACAGCAGAGAGTAATATTTGTGATTTTTTTTTTTCCAGTCTCTGTTCCCTGGGGGGTTCTAAAATATATTTTGTAAGTGTATCCAGGCAGTCATTATCCAGATCATGTTATGGGGTTTGTAACTTCACAATGTATTTGATTGAAACATCATAACTCTTTCCAGGACAAAGGCTTGTAACATTACGGATGCAGGGAACAGAGAGGTCAGCAGTTGACAGCTGGTGGTTGAAGACACGCAATCACAATATTCCCCAAGTTATTACAAAAATATTTAACTGAACAATAATGGAAGAAACTAAAAAACCTAGTAAACATTAAAAGTAAACATAATTGTTGCAAATTTAATTAAATTCTCTGTTGTCTTTGATGTGATGGCTGATCTGTAAGTCTTTCAATTTCTTTGCTGTAATATCAGCATTTCCTCAATCTAAACCTTTTTGAGACAGTAGTGTTTTATCTCAATTATTGCTTTTTCTCCATCAGTCTTTAAATATAATCTCATTTGCCTTTATGGATACTGTAACCCTTCTGAACAGCTTTTAACCTTTTTAAAAATCGCCTTGACCTGAGGATGCCCAAAGTTTTTTCTTCTTCCTCCTCTCATTTTTGTAATGCAATATTGAATAATAGAAATTGGACAGATGAGTGATTTCCTATCCAGAGACCTGAACGTATGGCTTAGGATGCTGGAACAGAATTTTTGTCTGAATAATAATAATAAAAAAAATTTAAATGCCTCTATCTAGCTTTCTGCTAGCAAAGAACCTTCAGCTTTGACCTCCATTTCAGTGGCAGCATTGTAGCCTGTGCCACCACAATATTAGCTTTATCTTTTCAAAGGAAAAAAAAAAGCTTTCTTTGTACAGTAGCACATTAGCTTCAAAGAGCACTTACCTCAAGAGTCCAGCTCATCCTTCTGGTAAATTTAAGAAATACTCAGCTTAAGATTGTCTGTTTCAATCATGGATAATGTAGATAACTTTGTGTCTAAATGTTACAAAGCAAGCTTTATGTCTGCTTTGTCTTTTCTCCCCACCCTTTCAGTTTTATTTTCTCATTTAGTATCTAACAAAGATGCAGGCTAATGGAAGACTGATACATGAGTACAACTAACCCTCCTGGAATTTGATTGTAAATGTAAAAGTTGCTATTCACCACGCTTTGGTAGCTGTGTGTGTCTTAGATGGTGGGAGACGGCTATCTCACACGCCATCCAACACCTACGGAGCCAGTGCTGCGCTCTTTGGATCACCAGCCTGGCCGAGCAAGTTCAGTGCTGCACTGGCCATAGCTGTGGTCCCTACATCTGCCTGCCCTGTGTCAACTGGCGTTTCCTTTACTTGTTTACATGTGAGAAATGTATAAACACTTTCTGAACCAGCTGGCAATGTGCGCGCCAAGCGATAACACCCTGGAAGGCTTTTCCCCAGTGAAACCTGCCATCTATACTGCCAGTCTGTGATGAGTGTGCCAACTCAATGGCATAAGGGTTTTCTGGTACCCTCCCTTGAGCTACCATTGCAACAAGCACCCTCTCCTTCTCTTCCCTTCCTACATACACACACAGTTTGAGCATCAACATCCAGAAACTTGCTTTCCATTGTGATTACAGTTATCTATCCCAAGCAGCAATGCTTAAAATTGAACTATGGTTCATGAGAGCAAAAGGCTATACCTGTAAGCACCCTAATGTGTTAAACAACCACGCCAGGTAGCATTACGTGTATCTAGCAGCAGCTACTTAAAAAGACCATCTGCCAAAAGAGGTTGGTTTCCTATTTTAAGTTCTCGTAGTTTTAAGGGAATACAGTGAGTTTAAGAAGTTGGGGGTTAGGTTCAACTACATCTCCCTAGACCCAGGTAGTAGCATTATTGCTCAAAATAGAGCATGTTTATGGAAAGACTAGCTGCAGTGATCTTGCCCTGGATGAATGCACACAGACACATGTGTATAGCTGAGGATTTACGTGGAAATGTCTTTATGCTGTTTGTGAATTACTTCACTTGAATTATGATTGCCTTGAATGATATATATTTTGAGAGTGTAACATTGCAAAAGTAAACTTTAACAAAAAGGGATATTTATTCTTCAGATTTAAAATTAATTTCCTGTATTTTTCTCGTTTTTTATCCTATCTAAGCTGTAACATTATGAGAAGAAAAATGAGAAACTATTTCTTTACACTGAGACCAGTATCAGATGAAATATAAATGTAACGGTTTCCATAAACGTTAACCCACTGCACCACTCTATCCCAGAACTGAAGATCTGCAGACTGTTTTAGGTTAAGTTACTGCTCCTCTCCATGTTAGGTAATACGATGTCATTTAAGTAAAATAAATTGGAACTACTCAAGGAATAAAAAGAGGTGAAAGTGCAGAATCTGGTTTGGATAAAAGTTTAATTCTTCAGTTCCAAGTGACATAGCCCTTACAGGAAGCAGAGCAAACTCAGACAGGAGTGGCCAAGTAATGAAGATGGATGCATCTTGTTATCAGCAAGCCATTTACTAGGGCTTGATGTAACCTTAAACATTGCAGATAGCTCAATGGCACTTGCCACTAAGCCTCTAATTAATGAATAGCAGGCCCTAAATTAACAATGTGCATTTACAGATGAATTCTGGGCACTCATTAAACGATGTTCAAATATCAAGCAGTAACTGTTAGATTTATTCCTTCTGTATTACTGTATACAGTGTTTGTTTGCTGGGAGTTTTCACAGGAGGTTTTGTGTGCTCAACTGCTGTGAGCCCAGGTGCACTTCAGGAAAGGGTATAGTTCACTCGAGGAGGGCAAGACAGAGTAGCTGTAAAGCAGGCATTGTAACACCTGTGCAGCAATTTAAGGAGGATTAGAATGATCCTCTATTCAGCCTTAACTGAGTGGGGAAAAGGGCTTGATTGCTTGGAGCTGTTCTCAAACCTCCATTTTATATTACCCTCCTTTGCAGTATCCACACTGGTGCCTTCCAAGGGGACCTGGCACAGTACCCAGGAGGGTTCAGTGGTGGGATATTGTTTAGCAAATGCCTAGTTCATCCACAGCTGATGTGAGGGTATTGCTGTGGAAGCGATCCTGCACCCAGTGTCCCAGCTCCATGGTCAAGGAGACAAAGAGATAAGGAGCTGAGGATGAAACCTGCACCTTAACATGTATGTGCCAATCAAATGGTATTTTAGAACAATAATAGCACTAATTATTTAGCTGGTGCTATTGTACATGTTGTGCTTTAGGAGAAACAACAGTGCAGCTATAAGAAATGTAGCAGAGAATGTTGCCACATCTGCTAAGTCATATCTATATCAAATCAGAAGATGTTTAAATCACCTACTGTGCTGAACTATAATGCAAGTGAGAGAGAATGAGCCTTTCAGAAATATTGGTGTAAACTGGGATTGAGGTCAAACAGGCAAAGCTGTTTTAAGCAAAGTCAGAATTGAATCCAAGGTCCCTGAAAAATTAGACAGACTGTTCTCTGTAAATGGAAAGATAACTGTGATTTTCTGGGAAAAAATCCTTTTAGACCAGTAACTTCAGTATTCAGCAACATGAGATTTTCTGTGTTCTGAATGTTCTCATTAATGTGCCATCCAGCTACTACCACATGATAAGTTTAGCGATGCTATCTGTAAAAAAAAAAAAAAAAGAAAAGAAAATAAAGGAGCTGGAGAATAAATGGTGCTTTTCTGAAAGGCATCCTGCACATCATCTTATCCCAGGACTGTTCTCCATGTCAGAAAAGTTTTAGTGCAACACCAGCCTGCTGTGATGTAAAATTACTAATATGATTGGCATTC
>NW_009634619.1:23440-81699 GCF_000690535.1 Cariama cristata | reverse complement strand
ATTCCTGTAGCATTACATAGAGAAGAGAAACATCCGCTCTGAGCAGAGCTCACTTTCAACTGCGCCTGCTAACATTAGGGGTTTGTGCACAGGCTGTGTAAGCAGGATCCCATGCACATTCCACATAATCCAGTGCCATGCATCCAGTTCCATTTATGGGCAAAATGAAACACAGCCTCTTCTTTCTGTGGATCGTTCCCACATCAGCCTTTTCAAAGTTTAATGTGGACAAATTTAGGAAAGGGGCACTCCCATAGCTTCATGCAAGCCATTCAAAACCAACGTTTTGCAGATTTAAAATTTTTGAAAAATCAAGCACAAACTTTTACTTAATAGAAGAGTATTCTGTAGAAAAGATAACTGGGCTGGCATTTGGTCACCTGGATTTTCCTTTGTGATTTGTTGATAGAAGATGAGAAAAGCAACTGTCTCATGCACCTTTCCCAGCTTCTTTTCGCTGCAGAGGACTAAATGCATACTATCCTGTACATGTGTAAGGTGATGCTGTTATAGTATCTGAGAGTTGCTAGCTTTTATCTTTGAACAAAAAACTTTATTTGAATGAGAAAACTGTATTATCTCTCATGAAGAGAAAGCTCTTCCTCCCTCTCCTTTTGTCACTTCCTTATAGAATTATCTCTGAAGCTTTCCCTAGCAGCCTCTCTCTCTGCAACTATTTTGAAAAAAAAGGAATCCATAAATCGGCAACAAGTATTCTTAGTTACCAGTAGATAAGGTGACAGGAACTATAGGAGCTTTCCTGTGCTGTGAAATGCCAGAAAACTGCAGTGGAATTTATTTAGTAGGTTGGCTCTTTTTTGAGCCATTAATTACAGCTATTAATAACAGTATGAGCATCTTGTGGTCTGAATGTAGTTTGAAAAAAAGGTGTAAAATTAAGGTAAAAGTGTTAGTATGGGTTTCTTAGAGTTCTGAATACTCATCCCTCTTATTTCTCCCATACATGTACCACAATGTTAGTTGGCAGCATTCAAACAACAGTTTTGTATTTCTAGAACGGTCCTTACTCCCCTTTTCCAGTCACAGGAGCCAAGAACTGCAGCAGGTTTTGTAGAGGCACACATTAGTTTCGGTTTAGTCCTGCAAGCTACATTCCTTTCCGAACATGTTTTAACCTGACATCATGTTCTTCCTCAAACTTCTCACAAATAAAGATGTGATTCATATAAACTTCCTCTCTCCCCAAGCTCTGCCAACTCTTCATTTGCTTTTGGCAGACCTTGTGGGCGCTTCTGATCCTAGACAGGAATGACAACTCAGCACCTTCCATGTGCGGTACCACAGGCAGCGTGGCAGTGTCAGAGGGCTGCAGACCTTTCTGAGCAGGATGTGTGCCCCAGAGATGGTGGCATATGTTGTTTCATGAATGGCAATTACTCTGTGCAGTACAGGTGGTGCAGGGGGCTCCCAACGTTGGCACAGTTCATCATGGACCAGGAGAAGGAATGGGTTGTTTTTTTTTTCTGGCAGAGAGCTGCCCCACCCTGCCTGCTGCCACAGACCACCTGTGGGAGGAGTGAAGGGGCTCTCTTTTGTCCATTTCAAACTTTACCTAGTTTTCTTGGGCATCTGCATCCTTTGGAAAAGCATACCTATTGGTTGATTTTGATAATGGATTTATATTCCTTAATGCAATGAGCTACATGTTCTGCTTGAAAGAACAGTCATTACTACCCCTGCCGCTTTCCTCAGTAAAGACGAAGGAGTTTAAAGTTATTATCAGGTTTATTCCTTGTTGTGCTTCTTAATGAGCCAGACTGTGCCATACTTTTTGGTTCAGAGCCTGGTGAACATGCTCTCCCCATGGGATTAATGCGTGATTTTCTGTTGCTTTCCCTTTGAGTTGTTACATGTGCCTAAGTGAAAAACTGTCAGATCTCCTGAAAAAGCATTTATGCCTTCTTTAGGGACATATAAATGCCACTAGACAAAGTACAAAACAGAGCCTGAAAGTAAGGTGGAGGTAATAAGTGAGGTGGAGCTAGTGACCAACTGTGTCAAACTGTTTTCCTCCCGAAGTCATAGTGAAGAACCACCCAAAGGCCTAAAAGCTGCTCTTGCATATTTTCAAGTATAAATGTTGCAACGAATTGCCAACAAAATAAGCCATCTATTACAAAGATGTAATAGAATCCACAGAAGCAGGAGATCCCAAAGCTCTGGAAGGATAAGATCACAGAGTGAACCAAGACAGAAAAAGAGAAAATAAATAAAAACTAAAACAAAAAAGATGAAGAAAAGTGAAAAGGGCTGAGTGGTAGGTGCACCTTACAGAAGCTCTTCTGTCCTTGGAAGCAGCATATCATTTACTGTAGCACAACCATGCTACCCATTTATCATAAAACCAATATGGGGTATCATGCAGACCATCTGTGAGTCTTTCCAAGGGTGAAACAGACAGTATAAATTGTCTCCAAGTGTCAAGGCAGGGGGGCCATGACTCTGGCAATGCAGCAGAGCAATCCCCTGGCAGCAGAACCGCCCCTGCCAGAAATTTGCAGGATGTGCTTTATCCAGTTTAATTTGTTTGAACAATGAAGTTCAAATGCATGTAGCTAGGAGCCATCCCAGGTCCAAATTAGCCACTCCGTAGAAATTCTGGGCAGAAATTATAGTGTGTGTAGCAAAGCTGAAAATTATGTGGAGGAGTGTGTAAGTTAAGGTGTTTAAAATAACACTGGGCTAATATCAGAACTCTAAAGATGTGGAAGAGGTTATCTTCTGAATTATGAGTTGGAGTGGCAATGACGTTACACCTGTTTACATCAGCTGAGGGTATAACCTAAGCTGGTTTTCATATATTTTTCCTTATTGCAGTGTACAGTGGACTGTAGAAGCCCACAAGTGAAACCTGCTTCCTTATATATGTTATTTTTTCTCTATCAAACACATTCCCTGGCATGTCACTGTAGAACTGTTTCTGTATACTAGGCTCCAGGCACTGCACTTCTTTAAAACATTGAAAAGCGAGACTGTTGTCCCCAGGATGTAAAGGCCTCACCTCCCTGATTCTCTCCTAAAGCACATCAGTTTTAGGCTACAGTACTGGTCCAAATCCAGCTGAGATCAGTAGTGAGATTACAACTGGGCCATGAGTAATTTATTTGTTCGTTTGTCTCAGAAAGCAAGTCTGTGGGCTGATCACATTGCCTTGTGTCTGTTTGCCATTCACATTTGTTTAGCCAAATCACTTCTAAGATATGTTAATCCATCACATCATCGGATTGCTCAGCCATTACTGGCCAGGTAACTCAGGTACAATGGGTTCCATTGCCAGATTGGATAAAACCCTACACGCGTGTCTCATTTGGAAATGTGCACTGTAGGAATTATGATTAGTACAGATGTTGCTTCTTAATTTGTGAGAGCACCACGTTGGCAAATTTCTTTAAAACATAAAATAGTCCATAAATTTACACTGTATGTTTTATGTTGTAGCCATTGGGTGAGGCCAAAAACATCCCAATTACCTGCCCTTGGCCCAGTAGTTGCTATAGAAGACAATAATGATTTTACTGAAATTCTCTATTTTCTTTTAACTGAGGGCCAAGGATCAAATAACAGCCCCCAGATACAAAAGTTGAGATGGGGAACATGTGGAGGTGCCATTAAGGATCTGCCAGTCCTCTCTGCCCTTCCTTCCCCCCTGCAGTGCACAGTGGGCTCCGTCCTACACTGAATGCAGCCTTACCTCTGTGCCACAGTGCTTTCTGATGGAGAGTCACCGAGTGCGGCCCATGGAGAGGGAAGCCAACATGAGCATTGGGGAGAGTATTCCTATCCCCAAACCTTTTCACCCCATCTAATTAATCAGTCAGCCTGTATCAGATCCATGTGTATCTAATGTATTGCATCACGTCTTATTCATTTCAGTCCTGATTAGATCTCTGGCACAGGGAGGGAAGCTATAAACGTAAAGATGAAAATTGTCACCCATCTCTATTCTGGTCAGCGCCTAGAATCCCACAGCTGGATACTGCAAAAGACCTAATAATTTTTTCTTTAATATTGGCTGCATACTGAGTGTACTCATAGGCTCAGAGCCTCTTTTTCAGACCCTTTTTCAGGACTTCGGGCTACAGAAATGGTTTTACTTGGAGTTGGCATCCTGAGTGCCTGACCTGCCACCTCTGTTGTTGGAGCACCAGCAGACAGTGCTGGGAGCCGCCTCTGGGGCTGAAGCCAAGGGCAGCAGAGCAGCACGCAGTTTAGCCACAGCATTCATCTGTGTACTTTTGGAGCTAGCAAGTCAGTGTAAGTGCTCATCAGCTCTAAACAGGACAGGTTCTTTGATGTGCGGCATGGAGTGAGTTTCTAATATTCATGCCTTCAAACAGGGCCTAAGTTTGCCTAACAGTAAGCACTCAGCAGTCTATTTGACAATTCAAATAGAGTTGAAAAGCTGGTTCCCAGCTTCATTTCTTTTGCTTGGACCAACAGTTCTGTTGTTTTTAGAAAATAATTGTCTTTCATCACAAATAAGCTACAAAATGTTCTTATGGGTAGTAGAACTGAAAAGCAGTTTGGGGATACGATTGGCATTTGCGTGCTTAGTGCTGGAGGTGGCCATGTTGCTGAAAAATGATGTTGTCTGTGATGCCAACCATATGACAATTAACTCAGCAGAGGAGAGTGTGTGAATCCATTTCCAACCTGTTTTAATAATAGGGTAACAACCAAAATGCTTTCTCCAGTGGTTAAACCAATATTAAATTTGCCTAGAAACTTGTTTACGGGCTTTTCCACTGGGTTTGTCTATTGCCAGTGCCGTGAAGGACATCAATTTTCAGTAAGACAACCGCCTCCAGCACTGGGATTGGAAACGCCAATTGTAATTAAAACTTTTTTTTTTTTTTAAGCAAATGCTTTTTGCAGTTTAATTATGGCAAGAAACACTTCTTGTTTTGTGAACTTCCAGACTGTTGAGCTCAGCAAAACTCTGTTTGGCATTCAGCAGGCGAGTCCTGTCCTTGCTGATGTCAGTGGTGCACTTACTACTCCAAACACAACACTGGATATTCAGCCTTAACTAAAATCTGAACAAACTGTACTGCACCCAGGTTAAATGTGCTGTAAACACTGATTATTTGCGACCTGCATTTAATCCTAACCATGGGTTATGTATATTTTCCTTCTCTGATATTTTTGCTGTAATCACAGTGTGAGTCACACAACCTATCAAAAGTGCAGATATAAACTACAGTTTTTTTATATGTTTCTAAACAATGAAAACAGAAAGAGAAAAGTAATCTCACAACAGCTAAATGCTTTCTATTTTCCAAAGGCTCTTATTGGTGACATTTCTCTCTGCACTGCTGTTTCTGCAATCACATAGCAACACAGCCCTTGAAATAACTTTTTGGTACTCAATATATAAGGCACAGCGTTTGGAGAAACTGATTCCACTCAAATGCCACCTGTTTAAATGCTAAATGGCATCAGAACCAAAAAGAAAAAAAAAAAAAAGACAGTCTAGTGGAGGAGACTGCTCCCCTGTTTGGATGACTGTGTTCCCCTATTCAGCTATTAGTCCTTTTTTCTTGAGATTCGAAGCAAATGACAAGCAAGTGGGTGTAGCAGAGTTAAATTTGTACAGTGCCTGACCATCTCCTAGCTTGCCCTCCTACAGTCCTTCACAGGATTCGGGCTTGCTAAGACCCTGTTCTGTTCTCTGTTGAGACATGCCTGCAGACTCCTCAGATTGTTCCTAAATATTGCCATTTCAGCTTTTAAACTACGCATTTGAGAACCTGCTTCTAGCAGCACTCGGCTGGACTACTTTTTAGGAAGCATCAATATATTTTGAGTCAGAAAAGCAATGAAGATGAGACAAACCTCTAATATCCAAACACTCTCAAACTTGGAGAATTTCAGGGCTCTATGGTTTGGGCTCCCCTTCCTGCAGGAAAGCATCTGCATTTTTCTGAGCTGCCCTTTTTTCCAAGTTTTAGACTCTCCCTAAAAACCACTCTGCTCCTCTTTTCTTGTAACTGCACAATAAATTGAGTGTGGTCCTCCTACTGAAGCAGGAGCCTCTCCTTGCAGTCTTTGCCTATACCACTTCAGTTTCTCCCAACCAGCAAATCCCAGTTCTCCCTGGTGCCAGAGCAATGAGGCAGTTATCAGTGCATCTACCAAGTGCTGGCTAGGAGGGAATTCCAGATTTTTATATCTTAAGACTTTGCACCTCTGTGTAGAACTCACATCCAAGCATATATAGGGTTTAAACTGCTGGGCATGAAGAGGCCTGAGGAAAGGCTACCACAGGTATTGAATATCTACAGCAGCATCATTCAAGGCAGGGAAGAGTTCTTGTCCAGCCAGGAAATGCGGAGATAAGGACTGAGCTTACTGAGTGGTGGAGTTGGCTGTCATGTTTGCAAGAGCAAAGCGGAAGTGGCCAGTGCCGTGCATTTCAATGCAAATCCACGTTTATCAAGTTCAGGGTTATTCAGCTCTACAGCCTGCCTTGGGCTCACCTCTAGAGAAAGTTTGAGGCAGGGGGAATGTCATTAAGAAAGAGGAATCAGAGGTTTAAAGGAAGGTGTTGAGAGACATGGAGCTGCATATAGTAAGAAGAGAGAGAAGGCAGGAAAGGGAATGCAAGAGGTTGTTATTATTTCTTTAATGAGCAGAAGTTCTTTTCAGGATGGTTTACTTTTCTGAGACTTGCACATTTTGCAGTTGTATTCAAGTGTGGAAAAAAACTCCTCTTTTTTCTTTTTTGAACACAACCTATCATTCTCCGTGCTTTCTAAGCTATAAAATTAGCACTAGCAGCTATAATACAAAAGACCCACAAAAGAATTTGCAGTCCCAAGCCTTCTGAAGTCGGTATGGCCTGTTATGGATAGTCCTTGTAGCACAGCCCTGAAGGGAAGTAATACACCTGACTGAGGTTGTAAGCTTTCAGTGAAAGTTTCTTCTGTGCTTCCACAGCATGTACCACTAGATTGAGCATTTGGTTGAGGCCACCTAGAAATTCTCTCATGCCAACAATTATTCTATGAAATTTCTCGCAATTTCTAAGCACAAGGTTTGTGGCCACCCTAAGTGTTAATGGTAGAGAAGTCAGCAGGACATACAGCATGGTCAGATCTCTCTTCCACACACCAGGTTTGACCATACCAAGACTGCAGGAGAATATGGTCATTATGGGCTGATTTTGAACAGGTTTTCTATCTAGAAAGGTAGAAGGAGAAGATATTGTCTGTCAATGTTCAGTGGCTTCAGTGACAAAACCCGTTTCTTCACTGCTATGGGTACACAGGGATATTGAAAAATACAGGTCATCATTTCCCCCCAAACAGAAGTTTTCTCTAGTGTCTCTAGTGTGCATCTGAAATACCGACATGGATTATACCAAGTCAAGTAATGTACAGGTTTCACTGTCATACAAAATACATGCTTAAGGTTATTATGATAATAATGCCACTATATTGTGAAATATTTCCATGCCATCTTCCATTCATATCAGCTGTACAGGATGTCAAGTATGTTGCACTTGCAATAATTTTAGGAATGTAATATTTTCAAGTTCAGGAAGTTAACAACTTAGGCTTTTTGCTTTGCACGTTGTAACCTTTTATGTTATCATTTGGTGAGATGAGGTGAAGACACAGAGGTGCATAAATTGGAGACCTCAGATCTGTGATTATGTTATTGCTGACCCTCATCACATCTAACATTACACTGTGCAGCACTGCTCACAGGAAAAAAAACTACCCAGAGAGAGGAGGCGAAATGTGACTTATTCACCTGAGAATAGTTGTGTTTTGATAGGTATAAATCAGGATAGTTAGGCTGAAGTCAGTGTTACATCACTGAGGATTTAGTTACAACATCTTCCCAATCTGCTTTGTAGATTGAAAAAATATATAGATCCAAGTTCATTTTTTTGCTGGAACACCTCATATAGCATGAATCGTACAAAGCAGCCCTAATGGAGGCAAGACCTTCTTAATGACTTCAGGCTTACCCTCTTCCTGCAGCCACCAAAAGACATGTGATGGGTCTTCCTGATTTCTAGCTGCCATAACAGCTCCCAAATCAGAGCTCAACGAGTGACTCAAGCACAGCCCCCCAGCCTCTCTACCTCACAGCAGGACACGGGCCAGCAGGCAGCTGGCCCAGGCTCCAGTGAGCACAAAAGGACTGTAAGGATGGCATTGCCCACATGCAGACACCTTCTGGAGCCTGATGTGTGCTTCTTGGCCATGCCATCTGATACCACGGCAATCTTTCAACACACAAAATCGTTGTGGCTGTGGTGCTGTCAGCTCAGGATATTTGGGGAAGGGGTTTCCTACTCAAATTACATTTTCCAAATGCAGGACAGAGCCATCTGTGCTGTGGTCTGTCCTGAGGAGTTTGTGACCAGTGGTACATGCTCTATAGCACCAGCTGTAATAAGGAATGACTTTCCCATACACCAATATAATTTAATCCATGAGGCAGATCTCATTCATCTGCTTTTTAAAACTAGCCAGGGAATCTGAAAGTTTAGGTAGGCACACAAGCAGCAGCAGAAACAGGCCTTCTAAGGCTTTATCTTCAGAGACATGGCGTCCCAACTAACCTTCAAGGGAATGGAGATTCACAGTGTCAGTGTGTAATAACTGTATCTCGCTCCATTACAGGTATTTCAAGGCCATTCTGTGTAAACAATGTGCATTGCTTTGTGTCTTAATCTGTAGAACAACCAAATATCTTGCTTGCAGATATATGTTAAGGTTTAATGAATCTCCTGCCATAAAAGTGTTGCTCAAGACTAATGAACAAATAAATGTTTGCTTAAACCGCTTTGTGAAAGTCAAACAAGCTTTCAACAGCTATTCATGTATTTATTGTCAGATGTGAGTCATCACTTAGGTGCCTGGCCCTGTGCTGTTAGCAGTTAATGCCAATAGTTTCACAGCATTTCTTCACTCATTTTTCCTTCTTTCCACCCCCACTTCCAGCACAGTCTCCAGCAAGAACCCATATGGAGAGTCTTTTGTCAATGGCAGAACTGGCTCTCCTTTCCTGTGGTTCCCTTGCTGTCTATGAGGTGGCAGTGGCATTTTGGGGCCCACCTCAGCCCCATGGTCCACACAGCAGCTGTTTGCTTTGATGCCACCTTGGGGATCCTGCTGACCAAGCGAGCGCAAGCACAGCCATCTCCTATTTTCCCTCTCCCCAGCTTTCCAGGGGAGCTAGCGGGGAGTTCAGGCTTGGTCCGTATCCTCTTCCAGCTGTAGATGTGCCAGCCATGGGGCTATCTTCCTTCCAGCAGCTTGTCACCACTCCTTTGCCAAAAGTTAGCATCTCCTTCCAAGCTGCCAGCTAAGCTGTTTGTGTGGGCACTCCCTAACCTGTCTCAATCACAATGAATTGGTTTGCCCTGAACAATTCAAACACCGGGGCTTTGCTAACCAGCCCCATATCTGGGGCAGTGGACATCTCAGCAGATGTAGCTGCAGCTGGAGGAGGATAGACATCTCTACCCATAGACTCAACAGCATCTGGAAAGTTCCCATAGGATTTGCCTTTCTGGTACATACTGTGGACTTAGAAGGTGGAATAATAACAGGGACTTATTTCTTGTGTTACTGGGTGGCATTAACATTGTGTGTGTCAATGCTTGTTTTATTTTTATTCTGCTACTAAACAAGCTGAAGGCTTTAAGGATGTTTTTTGTTCTTCTGTGTCAGAAGGGTCTACGCAGGATGGAAAAGAAAATCAATGTTTCAGGGTTGTGTAACTGTGGGTTTTTTTCTTGTGTTGCTTGTTTCATTATGAGGAAGGAATTAAAAATCCCTCCTAGACAGTACTTAAAATATCAAAGTCATTGTTTAATGCCTCTGAGTCACTGTACAACTAATTCAATTGCACAGTGTAGTGCAGTTTCACGGTATGTGAAACACAGATAGTAGAGAGGAATGATTGGAAAGTTGAATAAACACAGCATTAGTTTGCAAAGTCTGAAACTTTCTGATGACTTCTTTTGCAATGATCCAGCACAACGACTCATCAGCAGAAGTGAGAGCAGGGACTTGTAAATCCAGAGTCCCTACCTCCCCCACCTAAGCTAAGCTAGCTGGGTTAACGCTGGCAGGAGGCTCTTCTCATTCCTCTGAACCAGCCACTGGAGATGGGTTGGGTCAGCACTGGCTGTCAGCAGCTTTTGGTGAGGTAGACAAGGGTCAGAGCTCTGGTAATGGCTGTAGCTTGGCAGGACTCTTCACCAAAGAATGAACCTCAGGTGGTCAGGGACCAAGGCAGCAGAAGGCTTGACCACAAAGCACTGAGGAGGGCCATGCACAGCCAACCTGGTCCCCTGTACATTGAAACTGGTGCTGTGTTGGGCACATGGTAGCCTGCAGGGACCAGGGGTGCTTGGTGACAGGGCAGGGATGGAAGCTCTTGTGGCACTGTAAGTAAAGGGTCGTTTTGTGGTCAGCCTGGTACATCTGACTTCACAGCCAAATCTAAGAGGTGACGATACAGGAGGTCTTCCAAATATACCAGGGGTTAGTAAGGAGAGGTACAGATCCATCTGCCTGATTTGTGTGAGTCCTATTGCCATCATAAAGGAGATTGTCCCAGATGTTTCCTGAATTGATCTTTGTACCAGCCTTGCGAGGTAAAGCAGCAATGTTACCCCTGTTTTACAAATGACAGTGTGAGGCACAGAGAGGCTTCAGCTCTGTCACTTTAAGGGAGGCAGTAGCAGTGTAGACCTCTCCGGGTTGGGTCTCATTTAGCTAGGTGTGGTAATATTTTGCCCACAGATTCAAAGTTTCTTCTGATGCAGGCTTTATATGGGTAGAAACAACCAGACCTGGGGCCCTGTCTGCTCTCTGAAAACACCCCTTAGCCTCCTCGTTAGCCTCACCAAGATCGCTGGAGCTACTAGGCCTAAATTAGACATTCCCTGCCCCAGTCTCCTTACCCACGTGTAGATCTCCCAGTGAAGATGTCCACACCTGGGTCAGAGCTAGATGTTCACATACATGTCAATGCCAGAGCCCCGAACCAAGCGTCCCTCACCTTGCCCTTAAAGCCGAACTGAAGCTGCGTGGTTTGGGCATACCTGTGGTTGGTAAACCACCCCATGGGAGCAAAACACAGACCTGATCATGAATTCCTGCTTTGGTTTCATTTATTCCCACATGAAAACAAACACAAAGAAGTAAGTATCTTGAAGCTATCATGATCACCATTCAAATGTTGATGCTTAGTGTTTGCAACTGATTAGTATTGCCACTGAATTGCAGATATTTCCTGTATTAAGTGGCCCGAAACAGTGAAAGTCAGCATTTTAATGACAACAGTGTTATTGTAGGTAGTGGCAGCTTGGCAATGAGAGAAGGTAGGAGTGGGATTAGTCTTTAATGAACATCCTGAACAGGCACAGATAGGAGAGAAAAAGGAGCCAAAAATGGGAAGGACAAAGAAGCACACACGTGCTCGTAAAAGTTTCTGACAAGCTAAAAGCCTCAGAAACAAATTTGAGTTTAAAAATGCATTTGAAAAGTTGCATACTCACTTTTGTACAGCACAACAATGGTGGAATGCTAATAACATTTAATTTCCCTTGACTTCTAACCTTCTTAACCTGCTGTGCTGCTAGAACAGCGCTGTAAATCAAAATATGCTGTATTGTATGGTGAACATGTGTATTGAGTCATTCCAGACTGCCTGGTGCTTTTTAAAAACAAAACTCACAATAGTGTTTGTGCTGTTTTTCATTTTTCATAGACCTTTCCCCTCAATCATGCTGCAACCGGTCAGGTTATGTATTAAAAATACAATATAAAAAAGGGAGGGAAGATGTAGGGGTAGACATAATACCACAGAAAGTACAGCACAGAAGAATAGGCCAAAATATCCTTGACATTACTTTCCCCTTTGTTCTAAGTGTTCTTCCAATTTCAATAAAACCAAATTGGAATATTGCCTGGGGTCTACTAAATCATTAGTAAATTAAGAATCTGTTTTTAATAACATTTCACTTGTAAATAATGCATTAATTGACTAGCTTGAAAGTTAGCTTGAATGTTAGAAACTCTGGCACTAAATGCGTAATGAAAGACTTGTGCTGTTTGAGGAGACTGGATGGTAAATGTAACAAATTAAATATGACAGTTGATATTTGTGAAAATGGTGATATAATTAGAGGACACCTGCAGCTGTTTTCCAACCAAAACAACAGAAATTAAACATGTATAAAGTATGTGTGTCATATTTTCTCTTGGCATATTTCTTTTGTTCTCCTTAGGGCTTTTTTGCGGGGGTCTGTCTTTTTTTTATCTTACCTTTTTGTCAGGTCATATGACTAAACAAGCAACAAGTGTCTCTTTGTCCAATGCTACCATTTATTAGATCTGTAAGTGAACATTTTGCAGAGTAAAGGCAAAGAACATGAATCTTATTTACCGAGAGCTGAAAGTTACTAAAGCATGTGACACATGCTCAAGCATATTTTAACCATGGGTGCTCGAGAATAGTCAAGAATTACACCAACACTCTTCCTGTGCAGCTCTCACCTGCAGGTAGCTCACTTATGTATTTCTCTACCATGGTGTTGATAGTCTTAATGAGGATTTCTGTAAACCAAAAGGTTATGTGATGTGATGTATAAGCATTGCAAATGTGTAGCTTTCCCTCTTGGCATGTGTGCAGTTGAAAGAGAATATGGTGCTGCCTTAGCCACCTCACAAGGGTTTTGAGCACCAAGTTTCTAATGATAAGGAAAAATGTGAAGTTGTTGAACAACATAGATCCCCATGTCCTGCCACTACTGGGAAATTGTGAAGCATATTGACCGAAGATGGCCAAAAATGATAACTTTTTGATCTGTAGCCAAAGATTCTGGGTATTTCAGTTCAGGGACTCTGTTCCATCTGTCCTTGCTCCATTCCAGTTGGTGTGCAAGATAGCATCCTGCCAAAGGAGATAGGATTTGGACTTGCAAAAGCAGGAGTCTCTAGGCTGACTCTCTTTAGAGTTACAGCAGTAACATGGCAGTGGAATTACTCTGGTATAACTAAACAGAGCCAATAAGGTACAGGAAATTTTACTCCCACTTAAAGCCATGTGACCATTTTGCCTGGTGACAGAGTTCATGGGCATAGAGACTATGCTGTTGGGCTGAGCGTGAAGCACACTGAAGCCAGTATCGCCCCTGTTCCCGTGCACTCCACCTGAGGAAGGACTTCAGGGTCTCCCAGGGTCTCTTTTGCTAGGTTTTGACATAGAGTAAATTCCCCATAGTGAAAGGAAAAACAATACCAGGGCAAGGCAAGCAGTCCTCACCGCTGGACTCAGCTCTCACTGGGGCTCCTCAGTGGGGAGTTTTCTCTATGGCTGAGGCACGTAGAGCAACATTATGGGGGGAAAGTCCCACTGCACCACACAACCAGCTGTGGATATTGTAAATCTTCGGCATGCCCTTTGTCAGCTGTCAGAAACATAGACATTCATAAACAAAGGAGAGCAGGAGACCAAAATTCACTTTAAAATAAACAATGTGGACTTTGATTTGGAATGTGCTAACAGGATAGATATGAGCCATTTAAATAAACATACCAGCCAATTGTGTCAACTTTGCTTTGGGGGCAGCAATACCTTTGTTACCGCGGTTTGTATCTGTCTTGATTAGGGCCATGTCAAGCAGCCGTTGAGATTGACTTTGATGACAGATAGGATGTGCTGTACATGACACTGGAAGCATAGTATCATGGAGACAAATTGTGCAATGGCTGAGAAAATGTTCATAGCTCTTTCAGAAATGGCAGAATTCTTCCCTGTGGATGCAAATATATACATTTTATTTGTCTTAAAGTTACAGACTTAGGTATGGCTGCTCTTGCAGGTGCCTGCTGGTATGTAATAACTTTCATTCTCCACCACCTCCACCCAACCCAACAAGGGGTCTGTTTCCACCCTGCAGGTGCTGGGTAGCATACTCTCCATGCTTTGTTTATTCCTATAGTGGCATATATGATAATTACAGCAGAGAAGTTGTTTGCCACCTCCAAGGACAAGGCAGTAATAAAGTTTCACAGAATGTACACCCTGCTTTTCTTGTTATAAATTGCTCAAGCACGCAGCTGGGCTAGTCCCACCAACTTGCTCAGCTTTCTAGATGTGTTTTCCTTTAAGTTTATTTTACAGGGACTATTTCCTGCTCATAACATAGATCTCATCTGACTTGATGGCAAGTGGTGATGGAACGTGGTACATAGGTGATATAGAAGAGATGCAGCTCACAGGGGCATGTTCCAAACCTCTGCAGTCACACTCTCTGTCACTTTCCTCTTAAGGAGCAAGAAGATCTTCACTTGATTAAGGCTGAGGGAAGTTCTTATTCCCTTAAAACAACAATTTTGTTGGCCAGTTCCTACTCTCTCTGGGCTTTTTCATTGCTCACTAGTAGTTTTTAGGAGGCAAATGTATCAAACCCTACATTTCCCATGTAAAAGGCATGAAGTAAAACCAAACTATTTACCAGATATTATAGTATCTACCAGGAGGAAGAAGTTGTTCCGCCTTCCATTTTCTTTCACTTGAACAGGACCTTTCCCAAGTGTCATTCACAGATATCAAAGATGATAATACACGTTTATTTTGGCTCCTTATAGGGTGTTTTGCAGATGCTGAGCTTCTGAGTGGGTGGGGGATCCATTAGAAATTTGTATTTATCGCTGTACCAAAAAACTGTAGATATTCAGTTTCCCTAAGAAGGGTGGTGACTCCAAAGGCTAATTGCTTTTTATGGTGTAAGGGGAACATGCATAGGAAGGCAGCAGGAGCAAATCAAAGCGCCAAAGGCACAAGCAGTTTGACTACCCCTGTATTTGTTTTCCAGGGACAAGCTTGTTGGCTTAAATTAAGCCTGCTAAAAATGTGGCCAAGATTTGCCCTGGCAAAAAAAATGGCCCTGCCTGTGCTTATGTAATGTTACACTGACTTGAACATTTTCTTAGCTATAGAGAGCCACAGATCAAAATACAAACGTATTCATTTTAAAAAAAAAAAAATTAATATACCCGAACATAAGGAAGATGTGCTGGCTTAGTTAAATAAGGCGCAACTGGTATTATTTAATTAAAATCTAGAATGCAGCTGTTAGGGAAAAATCTAGCCAGTTTCAGATAGGAAAATATGCCTTACTAATGTGTTTCAACATCATTTTGACACTGAACTCAAGAATAAGGTAGGGGTGAATGTTTTGTATGTGTATGCATACATGTGCATGCATATACATCTGTGTCTGTGAGAGTAAGAGAGAGGGGCAAAAAACAAACGTGTACAAATGCCTTTTCTTTATTGAGAAAGACTATAAATAAAACTAGACTTATGTGAGCCAGTGACCAGGAGGCTCCAAGGATGCATAGTGGGTGCTTAGAGGCTGAGGACAAGGGAAGGTGACACTGGGAGCTGCTTTGCCAGTGCACATGAGCCAGGGTTTTCTGTCTTTTACCACCCAGATGTACACAGTGGACATCTCACAAAGGAAAATGGCTTTGTTCACTGAGTGAGAAACCATTTCAACTATGCAATTTTTCAGTTTTCTCCAAGAATGATAAAGATGCATTTATTTCCTTAAATAATAGTTACAATTAATTGCATTACTGCTGTTTCTAAAACTTACTGGGCTAACATCTTGGTTTACTACCTAAAGCAGAGCATTTCAGCTTTTCAGATAAATGATTGTATATATTAGACTGGCAGAAAAAAATAGCAACTTTTGGAGGATGATTTTGAGGAACCAGGCAGCTATGTAAACCAAGGAAACAGAAATGCAACCCTGTGGGAAGTTTTGGTGCCATTATTATTTTTTATTTTAATAACTATTTATACTGCACTGTAATTTTGCATGACACTCTTCAGAGAGTAAAAAAGGCAAGCGGTCAGACCCGTAGTATACTCTGCTACACACACCTGTAGCCATACCCTGCTACACATAGTATCTGACTGAGGGAGGGCTGGGAAAACAAAGTTAGGCTACTTTTCTCCTCTTCCCATTCTAGGGTTGACAATCCAGGTTTTTGCAGCTTTGTCTTGTCCTGTCCTTGCTATATTGTCTTTGCAGGGGCAAGAGATTTTTGCACAAGATCTCACAACCCAAGGAGTCAGGGCAACAGACCTGTTTTTTCTTTTGCTCTTCTCTTGAGCAGTGCAAATCTGCCAGAGAGAGGGCTCAGGATGAGGCCTCGTGGTAGCTGTCACAGGGAGCTTGCAGCATGCAACAGATGGATATAGGAAAGCAGCAAAATGAGCAAAAGGAGAAGCAGGGAAAGGAGATTAAAGGCTAACATAACTTAAGATCATTTTATTCATTACATCTCCAGTTAGAAAAGTACCACCTATTTGTAATGAAAAAGGGTTTCGATCATATTTTGATAACACCAGTCTTTTATTTCTGTTAACAAAATAATTGACATTTGTGGAATTTTACCCTCCTTGTAACATTTGTCCAGAACAGGTATAGGTTTTCTAAGATTTTCTTCTCTCTCTGTTATTTCATGGTCTCTGTGTAGCATTTGTTTGGTCATTAAAAGCAAATAGTTCACCTTTTCCTAGTTCACCTTTTGTCTACAAGTGAAATTCATGTCATGTTCAAATAGATTTCATTTGCTGAGAGATGGTGACAGGTCCTCTACTTGCCCTACATCCACGATTCCCCATGTAGGAGCTTTGGGTAGCAGTCCCTGGGTGGAAATCATTGGCCTTTCCCTCCTCAAGTTGCTCTGAAAGAGTATGTAGGATCACTTGGCTAACCAGCAGGCCAAAAGCGGAAAGTAAGGTAAAATGGACTTTCAGGGAGGATCTGAAGGTGTGTGTGTGGGGCCATATTTGAAGCATAGAAAGGTAGCTCTTACTTCAGGGATACGGGCTTGAGTCTGAAACTCACAAAAGATGATAGTAGGGAAAAGAAAACAAGCTATAAAGTTTGTTTTTTCCAGTGGGTGTAGTCCATACGAAACAGCAATGCTGTATGAGGGAACTAAATACCAGAGGAGAGAGGGGGAACTGGAGAATGAGACAGGCAAGGGAGGAGGGCCAGGTCAGTGCTAAATGGCAGCAGGGCACGGGAGCCTGCAGGAGGGGGGAGCTAGCCGAACAACTACCAAATGGGCGCAGCAGAGCGTACGCGAAGGAAAACTCGCCCTCCAAGCTCTTCCACAGTTGTGTTGGCTTTCCTGCTCTCATCTGTATGACTTGGAAGAAGAAGTGTTACAGCTCCTGTTCTGCCCTGCCTGACCATGTGCCCTCAGGGATCTTGAACCACGAGGGATCCACGTGTTGCTCAGAGCTGTTGCACTGCACACGGGAGCTCCTCGGGCTCTGAGTGACATCCCTGCCATGTCTCCTGCTCCTCCCAGGCACAGTGGACTGAGTTGAAGAGCCTGAACACTGAACGTGTTTGCTCTGGGCAATTTAAATTAGACCCTTGTAGGTTATTTAAGGCATGTTTTTGTATTTTATCCACTGCCTGAATCTCAGATGCTGAAATATTCACACAGCTCTTCATTCTTTTGGGAGCAAGACACGAGTTTTCCCCAGTGGCACAGTGATAGCTTCTGATCCGCTAGCCTCCCGCTGTCCACTGTCATTGCAGCTCACAGTCACTGAGTGGCCCGAGGAATAGCTGGCACTCAAGGACCCCCCTCCAGTGCCCATAACTCTGAAACTACATGACATCTTAACCTTTATGAAATTTCTTCAAGACAGCATTTAAAAACACCCAAATCTTTCCTGACCTTTACATTTTAGTAGAGGGGATTTTGTTTTGTTATTTTTTTAAATTGATGTTCCTGTATTTTTTTCTTTAGCTGTGGCATTTTTAAGCTACTTCAAGAGGAACTTTGCTTTGCCTTTCCCATCCTGGTTGAGCCCAATCATTAATCATAAAGGGAAAGCACTTCGGACTCAAACGTAACTTTATAATGTTTTTATGCTTGTGACATTTTATCTCTCTGAGCCAGTGGGAAGTTCTTATCCTTTTAATTTATAATCTGTTAGGTTTCAATCTGACTCTAGATGCTGACTTCCTTTGTAGCCTCCCATCCCCATCCTCACCCCTGTTTCACCAAGCTGTGGCTTGGTGATTGCGTATCGGGTGTACAGATCATTCAGAGAACCTCCTAAGGGGATCAGTGATTGCTGCCCTGGATCATCAAGAAGCTGACCCCTTTTCATATGTGGGAAATCAAGGTATCTTCAACAGAAAAGCCAATGGTGCAATTTGACACTGCCTAAACCTAGAATTAATCTGTTGAGTACTTCAGCAAAGCTGACTTAGTGTAAAGCTAACACAAGAGAGGAATCAGTCCTGACATCTTTACACAAAACTGAATATTTGCAAAGAAAAACTGGAAACTTGAAAGAAAGCATTCTAGTTTTTTCTACTGCACTTGCTCTTTTTAATGTAAATAGAAACTGTGTATCCTGCAGTGTGCAGCATACCTGGCTTTTTACAAAGGGAAAACTTCCCACATTCATATGTAGTCTTTATCTAGTATAATCTCATAAAATGTTCCATGAGATCAGGCAATTATAACATTCAAGGCTCAGAGTCTAAATACTCTCTAGTGGTGCTATTGGATTTGTTTATATAGGATTGTTCTGTTGCAAGTAGGATACAACGCTGCCACAGTGTTGTAGGCACAAAGATGAGTTCTGCTAAGCCTGTGTAAGTCTTTGCTCTTTAGCCCAAAACTGAAGGTCAGTTCAAAGCTGCTTGTTGAGGGAAACTAATCCTGCAAACAGTACATTTGCTGGCCATTATTTCCCAATCCAAACTATCTTATAGTCATGAAATGGAAAGTTTATGGGGAAAACAAATGCTGCATTTATTACAGTGATGCAACATTCATAAAATATATTTCATTGGGGGGGAGTTTACACAGGGGGTAATGAGATTTTTCCTTTATACATTATTTATAACTGCTTAATCCAGGTGCTGTAGGTTATTTTTTTATCCCTCAGTTTCACAGCTACAAAACACTTCAGTATTTCTAATTTATTTCTGCTTACAATACAGATGTTCTCAATTGTGTCTCTAACTACATTTCAACTGTTATGATCGCTTTTATTTGTTTGTGTCACTGTACACTTAGAGGTTGAATGTGCAGTACACAATAGTCAGGTTCCAAGCAGCCTGTAAAAAGCCTCTGGTGATTTAGTTACCAACAAATTAAGCTATGCCTAACGGTAATATCTTTATCATTAGTGGTTTTAATCTTCAGATGATTTCCCTGCAGTTTATATTGCTCTGTGCATGGGCCCTTATATCTTCACATAAAGGTTTCATCCTTTTAAACAGCATTTTTCAAGATGACCATTTGGAAACAACATTTGGAGGAACATTTGGGTTGCATCCTCTAACTAAATTTCCAAGCTGTTGGTAACGGACTAAAGAAAAAGTGGTCTGCATGGAATACTAAAAAGCTGCAAATGTAAGAGCCTTGAAGGTTATGTGTAAATATTGACATTTTTATTTTATTTAGCATACAAAAATGAACTTGCAATGTTGCTTATCTGATCATACAGCAATGACCGCATCTGCATCATCTGAGATCTATTCCTCACACTTCTGACTTTCATAGATGTTCCAGAGTTTTCCCATTGAAGATGTTATTGATGTCCCTGATTAGGCAACAGATATCTGGGGACTGAGTGTCCATATAGGAACATGTCAACCAAGAGGCAACAAATGGAAGCAGAGAAAAAAAAAAATCCTTTCATCTTCAAAGGCCATGTTATATGTGCAGATATGGGTCCCAATAAAACCATTAAGGTCCTTTCCTGAGACGTGTAATGGGACTTCAGGGCATTCAGCATCCAGCAAAACAAGGTCTTTGGTTCATCCTAGAGGAAGCACAGAAAAATAACTGTAAGATTACATATACCCCAGCTGTTCTTTGCACTTAGCCATACTGCCCTTTCCCCTTGAGTGTGAGTCTGTTGTCATTTCTTTTTTTAACCAAAGGTTTCTGTGGAAACCTCAGGGTCTGCATATTTACATGCTTTTTTCTAAAACACTGAAAATGACTCCGATGTGCAGATAATAAAGCTTGCAGTTCTTCAGGACTGTTGTTTATACTAAATGCATTTGTATGTTAAGTACTAAGATGGTCACTGCACAGTTTGTAATTCCAAGGCAAGAAACATGAGGGCCCCACAGCATTTCCCTTAAATCTAATCAGAAAGCCATGCGATCTTGGCTGATCAGACTACAGATCTGGGTAACTGCTTCTTGAGTGGCACTACAGTCACTGAAAATCCCCAGTAATGATTTGAGAACACGTTAGTTCTCTCCCTGGGCAGCCTAGCCTGAACACCAACACTATCAGGAATTTTTCTAAAATATCTGCTTCCCCTTTTTAATACTCCTAGTTCCTGCATGAAACCCTGGCATGCTGTTTGCATCAGCTGGCTGCATCTTGTGCTCCTCTGGGGGTGTCTCGAAGATTATTATTTTTTTTTATTTCCACATGTGAGAGAAGGATTTAGTAAATTGCAGAATCATAAATTTCATCGAGGGAGAAGGAGGAAGAACAGTAACTTCTTTGTGCTTCATGGAGACTGTGTAGTTTACATAAATATTGCCTGTCTCTTTAGCAGATAGAGTAATTAAGAAGTGACCGGCATGGTTCTTGTTTGGTCATCCTCCTTGTTCTTGTATAAAGTTCATTTAATATAGTCTTCCTTTTACTAATTTGCCAAAGAGTTTCTGACTTTCCCAGTCCCCTGTTTTTATTGGACACAGCGGTGAGCCTTACCAAAAGGTGCAGTGCTCTGCCTACAGAGCTACTTTGTCCAAATTAGAGACTATGTCCCTGGTACACTTTTGTTGAAGAAAGCCAGGCATCAATGTACTCAGGCCAGCATGCTTTTGGCAGCTCGTGCAAAGTGTGGAGAACACATGTAATTTGTCCTTTTTAATTTATTCTTCTCTGCCCTGCAATGGAGTAAGCAGCCTTAGCCTGTATTAGTCAAAGCTTCTGAGAAGGCTCCCTCTGTGCTTTCAGAATAGTCCCGTAGTGACAGAGCGGCACTGTGGAAACAAAAGACAAGAGACATATGCAAATGATGAAGTCTGCTTCTGAAAGGGAGGAACCCATTTCCCTCACCAGCACAATGTGACTAAGGGCGAGCCTGTGGCTGGTGGATACATGTGTGTATATCCAGTTTATGGCTTCTAGCTGGGCTTGTGGAAAGGCTGCATTGCAGAACTGACAGGGCTATGTCCCATGCCAGCCAGCTGAGGGACAGTGGTAGATTATTAACCTCAATGATGATCTAGTCAAATCGGCTGAGAAAATTAATTCCCCATGCTTCTCTTTTTTTTTTTTTTTTTGGTCAGGGGTGGGGGAAGTGGAGAGTGGAAAATTCTGCAAGGACTGAGGAAAGGCTTTAAAAGGAGCAATAAAGACTCAAGATTTTGGAAGAATCAGCAGCTTTGGACACAAGAGAGGATCAGGACAGAATGCTTTATAGCAGAAAGGTTCCACTTAATGGTAGGACTAACTAAGGTCAAAGAAAGCTGATGTGATGGGAGGAGGGCTCAACAATTAAGAGGAGAGCTCTGAATTGCAGGCAAAAAAGGATGAACATCTTAAAGGAACTTGATGTTACCCAAAATATTGCTGTGAATTTGCAAAATGAGTGTAGAATTTACTGGATTTGCATTGACCTGTGTTGTCTCTGTGCTATCAAAGCGTAATTTTATTTGGGGGGCTAAGTGCAACTAAGCTGCATACTATCATATTGCAGAAGAGATAACAAGCAAAGATCCTCCACCCAGTAAATATGCCAGAAGGGCCTGAAGGAGAAACAGTGCTGCTGCCTACCTATATCTAATAGAAGCTTAAAAAGTCACTTGATTTACTGTGACCTCCTTTTGGGGCTTGCATTTCAAGAAATACAGTCCAGCTGGAGAAGAGAGCAAAAAGAATAATCAGAGGTTTAAAAAAAAAAAAATTATCTATGAGGAAAGATTGAATGATCTGGGGTTGTCTAACCTAAACAAGAGGAGTCTTAAAGAGGATAATGTAGGTTTTCAACTACATGAGAAACACTGCTCCAAAGAAAAGGAGAATAATGCTTTCTTACATTCCTTGGGGAAAGTAAGTACCAATAGGCTTCAACTGCAGTAAGAAAGATGTCGGTTAATCATTAAGAAATACTTGGTATTCTGTTAGGAATCTGGTGGCATATTGCAGTAGATCGGGAAGGGGTAGAGTCTTTGTCATTGGACATCTTTATGAATAGGCTGGACAACACCTGAAAGTAATGGCAAAGACATAGTAGGGCCTGCATTGACCTTGTGAGCCTGGTCAACAACAGACTTGTCAACTGAAACCCAGTGAACACCTAGTGAGTAAAGTCTAGCGACAAATGGATTTGGGTCACTTTTATAGCTGGGACTCCAGGATGAGGCAGGAGGTGGTAAATCCCTTGTGCATTTTGACAACGGGAATCTCCCTCAACTTTGAAAGCAGATTTTTGTCAACTCTAAATGCTTTTCCCTTGCCAAACCCATACACTACCTTCATCTTATCTAGAGAAAACCTCAGCCAACTGGCTTTCATCCATGTCTTATCTCTGCCAGACACAAGGAAGCTGTAACATATGGCTTCAATGAAAAGGAGACATAGAGCTTGGTGTCATCAGGATATTGATGACATTGTAGCCTATGCCATTTCACAATATCTTCTAGTGGTTTCATATGGATTTTGAATAAGAAAGGTAATGGCAGTGAACCCTTTGGTACTTCAAGCTGCAAAGCCTGGGAGAGAAAAAACATTTATCCATGCTTCTGGGATCTTCTTGACGGAGATTGTCAGAATACTTCAAAGACTTTCTTCTCTCTTGTCAGCCATTTTGCCACAGCGGCAACGTGTAACAGCAGACAGGAAGCAGACATCATGTCTGGACTTTGGTCTGACTCAGATGCAGTGTCAAAGCACAGGAAGAATTAGCAATATTAAGCTAAAATAATGTATTAAAGAAAGTATGTGTATGTATGGGGGTGTGTATGAAGTCATGTAACCATATCATGACAGAAATTTCCCACCTTTCCTGTAAAATTGCTAACATCACTAATCAGAATGTATAATCTGACTATTAACTGGAAGAGTAAATCTAGATGTAGTTTAGGTATTTTAGTCCTGAGAGCTGTAGCGTGAGAATGTTCTGTGCAGTTGATCATCTGCAGCTGGTCATCTCACAATGAGACCTGCCCTAACAGATCAGGGGGACAAACTGGTAATCGCTTAGTTGGTTTAATCAACCAGTGAAAGTAACAGGTGAATTGATGTGACCCCTGTGTGAAAAAGGAAGGGTAGAACCCATTGATAATGATGCAGAATGGGGGAAGAAGATAGAAAATCTCACATCAGTATTAACAGTTACTCTGTAGGCAGACGTGTCTTTCCCCCCAGGCTTACGTCCATCTGGAACTCCAACCTGTGCTGTGCCAAACAAGATTTAGCTTAAATACCCAGCCATTTTTTTGGACAATATCATTGGTATACATCTTTGGTTGGTATACAGATTTGCTAATAGCAATTTATATGGTATCTAGTCTTGAAAAGTCTTTTTATGTAAAAAACATATCATTGTATTGTTCACATTTCGCGTTCTTTCTTTTCTGCCATCAGTGATGAGAAAACCGCAATGAAATGAGTATATATGCCTGTCTCATGCCTCAGCTGTAAGTAAAATACTTACCAGAATCTGGTTAGCTCATCTTCCTCAGCCATTTCAACATAACCACACGGAGGGTGTCCTGGAGGCCCCAGATGCACCACTTGCAGACTTTTCAAAATAAAACCCTCTTAGGAAGGCCATCTGACCTTTCTCCCTTCCCTGCTGTGATATTTGGTGGTCAAGACATAAACCATTTCAGTGAAATGTTCAGGCATGAAAAATGGTGCATTTTGCACCAAAAGCACGGGGTCTGACGGGTGCCTAAGCAGAGGAGAGAGGATGAGTGAGGTGTTGAAGTTGGCCCACCACCACCATCCCACCAACATTACAGAGAGAAAGGGGGTTCTATGTACAGGAATTGATGTAGGGTAGAGGTGAAGGAAATTAGTGAAATACATCTTGTTTTCTTGTAACACAAATAACTGCAAGCTGAGCTGGAGTGATGCTGTGCAGTAGATTGCAATGAAAACATGCAGCTTATGATAAGCTAGCTGACAGGAGCTGGACCGAGCATAAATAGCTTAGAAACATCAGTGGGTAAAGGCAAAGTTTTTGCTTTTGTGTTTTAAAAAGACACATTTGCTATGCTTTGCTTTTCAGAATATAACACATTGTGTTAATGCCAGCAACTGCATTTATAACACCTTACACCTCCCATGTGTCAATTTTCTGTCCTTGTATATGTATGTCCTCATTTTTTTGAGCTATGGACCCGTTATCATTAGAACTTTGTGGCCAAGGAGATTAGACTTTCTCAGCATGACTAACTGTGTTCTCAAGACGTCCTGGCTACAGTGGAGTGACTGTGCTGACATTTGCACAGACAGGCAGATGGTGCCTGGGACATGTCTGGTTGCAGTGCAGACCTGAAGATCCTAGTTGAGGAAGCCGAGACACTGTGTTTTGGCCTGATTTATAAGAAAACTGCTTCTCAGCAAATGTAGCCTGTGTTATCCTTTCTGCTAGATGTAATGGAAAAAAATGGTTAGCCATAGGAAAACAAGCCCACAGCTAAAACATATGTTTTGGCCAAATGCCATAATGATTTGTATCAGATATCCGTGTGTGTTTGTTCCATACCAACTGAAACCATTTAAACTCCTCAGGAAATACTGAAGAGGGTAAACATCCAGAAGTCTGATTGACTATGGGAGGTTATAAGATATATCACAATCGATAAATTGTGCTTGAAAACCATGCAGTATGAGAACAAAAGCTGAAATGGTGTAATTTGCCAATGGTCTTCCAGAGATGGAATCTGAATTTTGATTTCTCCTTAGTGTCAATTGTAAATGTGGAATAGTTTCCTCGTTCTCAAGAGAGATTTTGCATTGAGGCTACCTGTGGGAGTCAGTAGATGTTGTCGGGTACACTGAGAAACATAATCCTTCAGACAGAAACAGAGGGAGAGCAGGCATGGCATGCTTTGGAGTACTTGGGACTACAGACTGATTCAATGAAATCCAATTTCTGAGAATGAATCACATAATTTTCTACAGATAACTGGCTAATGCCCACTAACTGTCGAGAACTTTGTGTCCTACTTTGTGATTGACAGCTAACTAATTAGAGTGGTTTTCAGCTGAGGGAGTTGTAATGGTCTGGCCTGCTGCATTTAGGTGCCAGGACCCTTGGCATACTCTTTGTAGCTTGGCTACTGACTTCCTGCTATGGACTTTGTGTTTAACTTCTGTTATTTCATTTTAACCTATTTGGGAAAAACTCATCGATGTAACACTGTTTTAGAAGTGGCTTTTCAAGGATACAGCTAATGGAATTTATGCAAGTAAAATGCTACCCCGGAAGTCCTCTGATAAGCCATACAGACTAGAAAATTACTGATTTAGGACATAAGCGGGTAAGATGGCAAATTTCATCATGTGTTTGAAACTGGTTTATGCATATACTGCTTTTTTATCTTCAGTCCAGAGCATTACAGCAGCCTTCAGCAAATACAGCTCTCCCTTTTAAGCACCAACATCATAACAATTTTTACATTCTTGTGCTGCTCTGCACTTATGTAGTCCTGGAAGAGCTCCATGGACTTCAAGAGTCAAGGCAATACTGCAATTACCTAGAATTAGAATTCTTTTTCTTTAGCAAAAAGATTTGATAATGTAGCAAAACCAATGGACTAAGGCCAGCTGTGGCATAAACAGTGATTTTACTTCTCGAGCCAAATTCTTAAATGGTGCCAATGAACCTGCTGTGTTCTAAAAAACCCTTTTTTGATCTCCTTTGTATCAATAACTTAGACAAAACGGTTGGAGTGGCAGCAATAAAGAGAACTATTAAAGATCTTATATGTGGCGTGACTTTTATTTTGTCTTTTCTCGTTGACTGCTTTTCCTGCTTCATGCCCATTTCTGCACCTATTTATATATTATCTGAACATGGCCACAGACTGACTATGCTTACATCAAGATACATATATAAAAGGGCGTTTGAACCAATCATCACTTTACCTATAGATTTCAGAAGTTTAGATCTCCAGCTAGGGCTGATGCAAACTTCTTTGAGGTATAAAGGTAGCTGAAGCAGGTGGGCTCAATGAGCTGGGTGTAGCAGCTGGGAGCAGAGCACTGAGATAAACAGGCATGTGCTCGCTCTTGTGATTAGGTCAGAAAAGCTTTCTCAGTGTGGCCCTGTGCTGTAGAGACGTATCTTGTAATCAAGGAATGAACATCCAAGTCTTCCAACACATGCTTCTGTAATGCAACACCTAACAGGTGGGATTGCTGTGCCTGCAACCAGGCTTTCTTGTTCTGTGACTTTTTGGGGTCAGCAAGTATCTGTACGATGGCTGGGGAGCAAATTCTCAGCTGCTGCAGCTCCACTGTTGCAGGTTGCTGTTGTTCGGAACTGCGGAGGAGTCCCAGCTCGTTCCAGTTCTGGAAGCAATGACTAGGAGCTGCCCTCAGCCTCACCTTGTCATGTGTCACTGCACGGGCGTGTACCAAAAGGTAAAGTAAGCAACACAGAGGGCATCTGGAAAGAAGGGAGACAGGAAGAACTCAATTTGGCAGATGCTGGAGCACAGCAGGTTTTCAGTAGTTTATTCTGGAAGTAACTGTTTGCTAAATAACCATGCTTTAACTGCAGTGGAGTATCTCAAGCTTCAGTAATATTTTAATATTATTATTATTAAAGACAAAAGTGTACAACAGTTACAGGAGCACGGTGGTGCTCCTAGCTAAGATTCATTGTTTGTTAACCATTCAGATACTATGTGATTTTAGAAGGGCTGGGCTTTTAAGTGGTTTTTCCTAATTCTTGTTGTTCTCAAACACACCCATTTTAATTGCCAAGAAATCAAACTGCAGGAAGAAGAGTAGTGCTATCTGGTTTGTGCATAGGCTGCCTCCATCACACTAGTGCGTAATCGAAGAAGATATAATTACAGCTCTGTGAATTTGAGGCCCAGTCCTGCAGTGTAGTCTGTTCATCCACTGCTCACGTAAACGGGTGAGTCCTTGGGTTTTGCTTGGCTAACAAGTACTATCCTGTAATAACAAAGAGGAAATCTATGCTAGGATTTGGAGCAGCTGGTTTTATTAAATCTAATAGACCAACTGTAACCTTGCTATCAGGCAGGAATGATTCTCCTGAAATGACTGGAGCTGTATGAGTCTTACATTTCAGGACTGAGATCAGAACCAGATCGTCTGCTGAAAAATAAAGCAGTTCTGTCATGTGCTGGTAGTGAGGAATCAGCTACCTAAATCTTAAATCTGTCTATGTCCAAGCTGAATTTGTACACTATAAATGTGTTACGTGGACTCAATGGGGTGCTTTTCTAAATATGCTCCAGTGTTTACTAATAAGGCTCTTTTTTCTTCTTCATGCAGCTTGTCAACTAAGCGTGATAGATGTTTCTGCACTAGCATTTCATCCTGTTCCTATTAAAACCATTTCAAGTTCCAGGAAGAATTTTGATCTTTTTTGTCCTCCAAAGCTATTATAAATATTCACAAGTTCAGGGTCATGCTGTCTGTAACCACATACCTTTAAATCCAAATATTTGAGGTGGGATTTATGGGAGGGAGGGGTTAAGTTTACAGCAGGGTTTCCCAAACGAGGGTATGACGGTGCTGGGAGGGAGAGGTGAAAAAGCAAATGATTAATTCCTTTTCCAACATGGGGATATTGTGCCGGGGAGGGGAGAGGATGAGTGGAAGAGTTCACTGGGGAGAGAGGCACAGAGCAGAGTCATTTGCAAAGTGCTGGCTTACAGAACTTTAAAAGGTAAATGCACATATTTGTAGGCAGTAGACTAAGTTGTATTGTTTGGCATGAGCTGGCTCCTAGTTATATTTGACTTCACAATGTGTACAGCATTCTCCTTAAAGCTGTCAGTTTAGCAGGAAGAGGCAAGGGAAAGAAGACATCCCCATTCTAGTAGTGCTACCTCAGAAATCCCTGTGCCTCTTGTGAAAATGCTGTGCACTTGTTGCTTACCAAGCGGCTTAAGTTAATATAAGGGGACTCAATGTTCTAATGTTAAATGCCAAGGGAGCAATAACTGAAAGGTCTGAGGCTGAAGCATCGGACTACACAATTTCCTATTTACTATAGGTGGTATATTTAGTAACTAATCATCCAACCTAATAATCTAAAATAGTGTTTGACAAAAAGGTCAAGTGTTTAATATTAGGGCTGGGAGAGCCATAAAAAATCTATAAGGAGAATGCTCCGTGGAACAGCCAGCCAGATGCAGCTCCCGGGTCTGTCATTGTATCTCTCAGTTCCTCCTTTCATTCTATAAAAATGCCACAGTCTCTTAAGCTCAAACGATTCTATACGTTTTCTGCTTCTGGAGGGTGTAAGTCTACAGAAAGCTCAGTTCCTGGTTGTGAGACCAAACAACTCTGTCTCTGGAAGTTTCCTCTCTTCAAGTCTTCTAGAGCTTTTCAAAAAGTGTTGTGGTTTGTGAAGTAAACAGGAGTTCCCAGGAGGATGTGGAGGACTCTATATTTTATGGAAATCTCATTAGAATGGAATGGAAGAGACTTTTTAAATTAAATAATTGCTTTATAAAACTTATCAGACTTTATGTTCCAAGTCTGTTAGCCAAATGGATCTCAGGCAGAGGGGCAAGAGGGAGTGACCCAATCTGGATGCTAGGGTAAATGGGTGCAACTTTCACACTGGTTTTGAACTTGACTAACACATGCAGGGGCTAGAAGTAGCCACAGTGTGCCGCTGATCTGTAGAGCAACCTGGGCAGCTTCAGCCATGTTTCAGAACTTCATTTTCCCTCTAAAACATAAAAACAAAATGCAGAAACAGCAACTGACGCTAAATGCTGTACTCAGATCTAGACTGCAGGACACACATATCTGATTTTACTGTTAATACTGTCCTCCCTTAGCTCCTGTCTCTCTGATACTGTTCCCACGCTCTGTTCTTCAAGACTCCCTTCATGACTGTTGGCAGTTTATTTTTTCTATTGTCTTCTTATTTGCCTGCAGGGACCTCAGCTATTTTATTTCTGTGCATGGGATCCCACCTAAGTTGTAGCTGTTTGAATTAACATGTCTCCTTGCTGCATCCTTTGGCTGAGGAATCTGCAAGGAGAAGTGCTGTCATGGCCAGCAGAACAAATAGATGATCCACCCTGTAACTCATTGCTGTGGTGTTTTTTGTAAACTGACATGGTTAATAGGAGGTTTCTTGTTTGGTTTTTTTTTTTTTTTTTTTTGGGGGGGGCGGGATTGGCAAATATATGCTACAGGAATGGGGGGTATTTGGAAGAAAAAATGGGACACACCTTTTAATTCTGATGAAAGCATTATCATGAGAAGCCTTCTTGCAACAACGGAGTGAGAACAAGTTAAATATTTTGTTTCAAAGGGATTATCCCTACCCAGCAGGGAACGGCTGGCATAAAGCGTTGATCCACCTCCCATTTCAAACATAAGCCAAACTGCCATTGATTTCATTGGTACGGAATCAAGCCCTTATTAAGTCCATGACCAGCTTTGCACAACTTCTGTCCCCATCTGCTTTCCTTACACATAGGCCTGACCCTCTCTGACCCTGGAGAACCCAAACTGTGGGGGGCTGTAGTGAAACTGAAAGCATTTTAAGGGGTAAATGAGTAAAATAGTGTAGTAGCTTTTTCCAAATGTGTTCAGTTGTGGAGTACATCTCAAATAGCCCTGCTAACTTCAGTCTCACCCATCTGTCTGGGCAGCCAAATGACAAGCAGCAAGAAGTATCCAGCATCTCAACTCACTAAAATGAGCCAGTTCCTTCTTTTTTCTGGATTAGAGTGATTCCTCTCTAGGTTATGTTTCATTCCTGTGTTGAGCCACTTGAAAAGGAGTGTTTTCTCATGGTATTTTCAAGTTTTGTGTACAGTTACATTGCAGTATATTTATTAAAAGAGCACCAGTTACTGAGATGTGTTGAAAAACATCACTCCCAGACCTAAGAGCGGCCACAGACTTATTCTCTTTGCAGAGCATTCACATCAAGGCATATATGTATGTAGAACTGTTTAGAGAGCATATGTTAATTAGAAAAAAACCTAGGCATTAGTTAGGATCCTAATCTCTGACATTGACAGGCTTCCTGTCACCAACATCCAGTCCCTTCGTGGTTATATTGTTTGAATGCGTTCCTACTAAATGGCAGACCAGGCTGAAACTATTAGTGCCTAGGAATGGAAAAAAATGTAATAAGTGATTGGGTTATTAAGAGCCTTATTGTATGTGACAGTGAAAAAAGTGGGGTTGTACTCTCATATGTCATCTAAAAGTTAGTACTATGAACAAGATGTTTTCATATCCTTTCTAATACTTTGAGATAGATCAAAATTTATCATAGCTATCTTCATTTTACTCAGTTAATAATGAATGATCAGTGAAACATTTTGGAATAGGAAAAGCTAGATGATTCATATAAGCTTTGCTGTGAAAGGTTTTCAAAGTTTAAAATGTACAAAGAGAAGTGAAAGTAGCTATATCTTTTGCACAATATGCAAAAGCTAAGAAATTATGTAGGAGAACTGAGAAGTTTTAATTGAATAACACAGTTTGTGAGGTGGTCATACAGGTTTGACTTTTTGATAATCAGATTATGTTTCATTTGTTCAGCATTTGCATGAGTTCTCAAACAATGAAACTGTCTTCATGGACATTTCACTGAAAGTCATCCTTTGATCATAGTGGTGTGACTGTGTGAGCGTTGTACAACTGCAATTTTTAACTCCTGCGGAAGGTGCTGTGTAAAAAGCTGTTTCTTCTTTATTAGAACTGATAGAAGATCCAAGATGTGAAAAAGAGTCCAAAGTCTTGCTCAACTGTTTATGGATAACAATGAATCCAGAAACTTTGCCATTCTGTTATGCACACACCTCTGATAAGTTTGCACTAAGAATAAAGGGCCAAATTCTCTGCTGGAGTAAAACCCACAATTTCTTTGGTGTCTGTTGAGCTTCCACTCACCTGTTGCAGCAGACACCTCGGTTACTGAAAGCTGAAGTAGAGAGACATGTCTTTACCTCTCCAAATTGTATAGTCAATGTTTGGAGACTTTTTTATCTTTGTGCCAATGCACAGAAAGAAGTATAATATGATGCGTGCCTCACTTCTTCATAAAGCTTCAACTTTCGGAGCCTCTGAGTGGGGAATTAAGAGTCCCATTCAGGTAGATTATTCTATAATAATAATTGTCATTCTTATTGCATCATTTTCACAAGTCTGTAAGGCTTCTGACTGTGAAAGACTGGACATGCTGGACCACTGTTCTGGACCAGTATTGCAGTCCCTGTGCTTTTGTATTGTTACAGCTACTTCTTTTGAACTTTATGGACAGCTAAAAATTTGAGGTATCCTAATTATGAGGAGAAATTGTTGGTGAAAGTCACATACTACTTTTATGTAACTCTATGTATTTATAAAAAAAAGGACAAAGATCTGTTTTTCTGACCACAGGACAAGTCAAACAACTAGAAGAACAGAAGAGTTTTATCTCATTGCCTGTGAGACCTGTTTCAGCCAGAGCCCATTCCTTATGCTCACCCTTGGCCCCTCGTAGGGATGCACTGTCTGCATGCCCTGCCGCCTTTCTTCATTTCTGCAGTGCTTCTGTGGCTTTTCCTCCTGCTCAGCTCTGGTGGTGTCTCAGTCCATTATTCAGAAGATACACTTCTCTCATAGTTCAAGTCTCTGATCAGACTGGCCTTGCCTTTGCTGTGTGCAATGACACGTGCCTGCACTTTGCATTGAAAGCCGAGTATCTTCACAGAAGAGTTGAGTTGCTCCTTCCAAGCTAGCTCAGCTGAAGGGCAGTGACTACAACGACCAGCTCTGACAACATTTCATCCATCCAGTCCTAACTCTGTTTTCTATCAAAATTATTACTGTAACTCCTTGCCATCATAAAAAAGCAAGCCTGAAAAGAGGAGGAATAAACATAGAGTGGTTTAGAATTGTATACTAGGAATAATTAAACTTTTAGTTAGAGGCTTCTGTCATTTCTCTATTTTTACTCACCATGAGGAGGACAGCATGTTCTCATCTCTGTGAAGTCATATAAATGACTTGATTAAAGTGCATGTTGCAGATCTGAATCTGGGCATTTGGAACTTCCTTACCGTTTTCTGAAGGTATTTGTATGACAGATGAGGGGGAAAAAAAGTCCTGTGCTTAGTTCATCTTGTTATGATGTAGATATATTTTCCGCACATTTGCAAATAGAGGAAAGAACAAGAGTTCTTCAGCTATTTAAAGTCTTTGAAAGAAGAAAGGCAGTTTAGATTACCAGCAGCCTACAATGTGCGTGGCACAAAAATGTCAGTTTTAATGGCAAAGTTCAGGATAAAACTGTGTCAGCTAATTTAATCATTTACCATGAAATACCAGTTATCTTAATCTTACATGCAGTCCTTAAGTCTGCTGCATATTTTTGTGTAATTGAATCCTGACCCTAAAAGAGAGGAAGCAAGGAATTTGCTTTTTAGTGAATAGTTAGGCTTTAAATGTTCCTGTTTATTAATTGTATTTGCAGCATTGTCAGATATTTTAATACTGAGCAGCTAATATTTCTGATGAGTCTATTTTTTCTCTGTTTCATATTTGTTTTCCGTGCTGCAGAAATCATATTAGTATTCAGTTTCTATGGAACTTAACTGAGTTCTCTGGAAAAAGTGCAAATATTGTTCCCAGAACTTAAGGCAAATAAATTAGTATCTAACCCAGATGACACATTTTATTCATGTGGTTTGCTTTCCATCTAGATACCTGATGTATTACTTCAGCAGCAAATTCAACAAGGCCAAGATGTCTTCATTTTCCTTCAGAGCAAGAGCTGTAAGAGGAGTGTGATGGAAGTATTGGTCTTCTGTGGCCAGCCGGTGAGAACCCATCAACAGCTGTGATGAGCAGAGCAGACATGGGGAGACAGGAGGCAGCTGAAGCCAAAGAGGACCCACGCCTGGAGCTGTGTGTGTGTGATTGGAGCAGAGAGAGGCCAGGACCCAAGGAAATCCCAGCAGCAAGGGAAAAAAACAGATTGACTCTCAGTGACTCATTTAGCTCCTGGATTGGACAGATCTCTCCCCTGCTGGCAATTTGGCTGAGCATCAATGGACAGATACCAGGATGAATAGCTTAAAATAATTAGAGGTTGGGAATCTGCAAAACTGCTAGCCATCCAATTCTTTACTGTGCAATGTGAGACACAAAAAAGAAATTACATTTAGGTTATTAAATATTAAGTCAGTGGATTTACCTCCATTTGGTCCAGAACAGGAAACTGGCTAAAATTCAACATTTATATCATTGTGTTGATGGTCTGTTTATCACTGAACAAGTGAGTGCCTTTTGGCAGGTCAAGCTCTTTGACACATGGGGCGAACGTGTGCTTAATTTCTCCCAAATAGAAGAATTAATATAATAATAATTAACGCAGATGAGAACAGAATTAAAATCAAGTACAGTCAAGAGTTCAGTTTAATGCCAGGTGTCTCACATTCTAGATGTTCTGGGGCCAGATTTTTTCCTGTTGAATGTAGTGAGGATTTTGCCATTGGCGCTGATGGGAGCTGAAGCGGGCCTTGAATATAGAGAGACAGGATTCCCTGTACTTTCTATTTAATGCTCAAAACCAGAAGCAACAGGCTCATTTAGTATCAGTAAAGGTCAGTTAAAATTATAGAGACATCCTTTGGAGCAAATCCTCTGCCTTGTATTTGCATATTTATGAACTAGAGATTACGACAGGCTATTCCATTTATTAGAGTAGCGCCACTATAGTTAATAGTCTGTCAGTATTTCCATTATAAACCCCGTTTTTCAGTGTTTTAATATCTCAGCCATTTAAAATCACATCAGGAAGCAAGTTGGTCCTATGTTGTCGGTCAGGTGCAATTTTTTGTTTTGGATTATTTTCAATAATGAAATACTGTTCATCATATATGCAAATAAGCCACAGCATTTCTGTTGGGGGGAAACAGCAAAGTGCATAACTTCATTGTGGCTTTGTTTTTCTTTAGGAAAGAAGGGAAAAGAGGGATTTGACCAGTCATGTCAACTGGGGCTTCACGTTTGACAAACATTTTCTCAAGCAACTACTCTCAGAAGAAACACTGGTTCTCAATGTGAAATCAGGTTGCTGCGTTCTTGCCAGTGGTGACCGAGGTATACAGGTGAGGATGGTTCCCCAGTCCCTCAGAAATTTCTTGCCTGCCAGAGTCATGGGCGAAGCACACCAGGTAAGAAAGCAGTGAACATAAAAGAGGAGTCTGTAGAAGTAACAGAAGTCCCAGTTAAAAATTCAAAAAGCTGGCCTCTTTTTAAGTGTCTTCCAGATGCAGAGAAGTGCAGTACTGTACTGACTTTATTGTTGATATTTGGGGTAGAGAAAAGGGGTTGCGGAGGCTTTGGGGAGGGAGCAGTTGGGAAGCTACCTTGCGTGTGTCCCTGAACTGAGCGGTATTGTTTGCTTCAGCAGTCTCATATCTTGCTCCTTCCAAACAGCCTCAGTTTACTTTCATAGAGGTGTTGGTTCACTAAAAAATAACTACCTGGCAGGGGCAAATGTTTAGACTAAAATGCCAATTTTTAACTTATCAGGGCAGCAAAAAGTTACTCTTCAGTAAAGAAGCTGGTCTTACACTATAACCTCTTGCCCTATGAAAAGAGAAACAGTCCAATAAGAAACTCCTGGGCAGTGATTTGTTCTCGAGGCTTTAAAATACCATTTGCCACCACAGCAACCGCAAAGTTGAAAACCAAATTCATGAAGAGAAAAAAAATGAAGTTATGTGCAAAATGTTTGTTGCACTTCACTGTTGCCCAACAAACACAAAGTTGGAGGTGGGAACAGAGCCCATATTTTCCATCTTTTCCATCATAAAGGTATATGTGCACAACTGGGGACTCTGGAGAAACTAACAATGGCAGGCCAGAAACACCACCGAAGCATCATATACCATCCACTTGGTGCATAGCAGCTAATAAAACTATGCCCGGGGCAAGACCCAAGGCTTGGTCTCTGTGCCGCCTTCTGTGAATTTTGACTGAATTAAGATTAACAACGAATTTAGAAGTTACATTACATAAACATTTGTTTAAGTATATGTAAGACATGATTGCAACAAAAAGTCTGTGATCTTAAAGCCCCCAAATCCAAACGGTGAGCCAGACTTTGCATCTGGCCTCTCATCTCCATTATGAGAACCAAAAGCCCAGATCAAGACAGTCCACTCAAGCTTGTGAAAATCTGTTCCAAATCCAAGTGGCTCAGGCTCATCAGTAGCACTTTCTTAAAACAACAGTATTTGGGATATTTTTTTAGGTAATTGCTAACTTAAAGTGCATTTTCCAGATTCCTTCCAGAATTGCCATTGTAAAGAACAATCTTCCTTCTCCAGGCATGTCACAGTGCTTTTTCAGCCAAAAATTGTCATGATCATAAGTGATCGTAACTCAGAAGTAGGCGGACTACAGAAATTCTAACTGTGTTGAATACAAAATTACTTTAGCAGTTTTATAAAGCAGGTGTAACCCAAAGTAACAGTGGAGGAGGGAGGGTCTCCCAAACGTGTGTTAAAAATGTATGAAGTATTTTGTGCTGTCTGCTGAAAGATAAGTCCATGCTCAATAAGCTATCTGAACAGCATTGTTCACTACATCTATTTGTTATGTTTTGGTTTTAATTTGCAGTGACTTAAAATCTTGCATAACCAATTTGAGTGCATCTTTGAATATGAAAAATACTAATTATTATGTAATTAGTCAACAGGATGTATGTAATTGTGTAATACCAGAATTCCTGGGTGTGGTTAAGTATGTAGGTAGAATGCCAACACTCATCTAGACGTAGTATTATAAAATTACACAATAACATATAACCTGGGTGGGTACTCTAATTACATTTTACATTTAAACAATGGCTACATTAGCAAAATAGAACTTACTCTTTTTACAAATATCTTCCTACAGGCATGGATCATAGTAGATGACGGTGATAATATTGCCCAAATAGAGTATCTTCCGTCTCTCAAGGGACCCAGACTTCTTCATAAACATACAAATAGGAGACAGAAACCAGGCATAAAGAGCCCTTCATCCACTTGTGGCATGAAGCCACCCCAAAATGGACATGTGACAATTGCTTAATCATGCACTAGAATAATTGAATGCAGAAAATGAACAGGAAGAACTTTCCATCTCATAAAGAATCACGTGAGATTAACCAGAGATGTGACTAGAACTGTTACATTTTTATGACTTAACAGATGTCAGGAACATCCTTAAACCATGGTGGAAACAGAACCACACAGTGAATCAGATCCTTCTTTGAACTTACCCAGGAAGATCTATGTTACAGCCATCAAATGTCTTGAGCATTTTAGTTAACTCTGATCTCTGCTAAGACTTACTGCCAGTATGGTACAAAAGTCTTCTGCACTCCCGGCCAAAACCTTCCTGCCTAGTCATCACTCATTCTTCCTATGGTACATCTGCAGTGACTGACAGGCATACACTTCACTGGGGCCAGCACTACAGAGATGGTAAGATCTCCAGTACAGACAGAAAAGGTGGATGGTTCTTTTACATGGCTTACCAGTATTTTCTCTCTTTTGATATGGATCCAAGGTGAAAAATGCAGGAGAAGACTGGAAAAGTGAAAATTCTGACACCAAAAAAACCCCAAAACCTAAGCTGTGACTCATTATAAAGGTAAAATGTCAGAGCCTAAAGCTGGGGTTTTTTAATGTACCTGGGTGGAGAAGGGTGAGGTGCCCTCTGAGGATGATTTTATCTTTTACTTTTGAGTCTGAAGATCTTGGATGTGGTTTGGCAAGTTCATAAAAATACTTGTGATAAAGTTGAACTGCCGTCTGGAAATGTTATATACAGAGATGTAAGAAAGCTTAAGAAGAAAACTGCAGATGCTGGAAGAAGAATCAGCAGTGCACATGAATGAGGTTAAAAATTGCAGACAATTAGCTACTAGATGACTCCTACTAAATAAATCATCAAAGGCTTGACTACTGCTTCCAGGTTTCCACAACAATATTAGCTCATTGGAGCAGCCAAAAAGATCTTAATTTCACCAAAGTTTTAGCAATTTGCTATTCTTGTTTGAATTAACTCATCAACCAACAAGGCCGATGTACAGCCTCTTGCCAAGGCTATAAAACAGGGCCTTCATGCTTCTAGGGAAGATACTATATTTATTGCTGAGGATCAAGGGCCCCATGATATGGAAAATAAGCTGCTTTGTCTTAAATGAGAGCTACATGGGAAAGGAAAACAACCTGAGCTTGTCATGGAATCTCACATCTTATTTCAGCACTCAATAAAACACTTTCCTTGTCCATTTTAACAGAGAAGCGCAATTTCTTTTTCCTGTATGCCTCCACAGATCAGGTCTAGCTCTGATCTCATTAGAGCTTAATCCAAGACCCAAAGTAAAGGGAAAATATTCCCATTGCTTCCAACAGGCATCTGGTCAGTCTTGTACCATGCTTTTACTTAAATGTGAATTCAGTGCTGAGCTGCTCCCAAGAAAAAGAGGGGTAAATGGTAAGAGACAGGAGTCTGTACACTCAACTTTCCACACTCCTGTTACATCCTGCTGGTAGGACCAATCCTTTGGCTTGGCAAAAACTTGTTAATTTGTCTAGCCTTTCTGCAGGTTGACTGGTACAAAAAAGTGCTCACCTTGACCTTCTTTATGGCCGCATCTAGGCAGCTCACCAGAGTTGTACTCTCTTTTTTACTGCTTGAGATTTACTTGTGTCCCTGGCATGTTGTGATAAGCCCCTGAATGTCACTGCTGTGAAGGTTTTATTCTTCCCAAAGATTCTTCAGAGGCTCAGTGAAGGCAAGGAGGGTTTGCTTCGGTTGAAAAGTAGATTGCATGTGTCCCTATAATAAATGGAAATATGCAGTGTTGGTTGAATTTAACAGGAAATTGAAATGTTTGATTTGTCACAAGGCCAGTTTATACTATGTGGACTTCTGACAATGCTCATAGTAGTGAACCTCACCCCATGTTGAGGGCCAACTCGAGGCCTAGTTATCATGTACATGCAATTTAAACTATCTTCAGAATAAGACTTAAGTGGTGCATAAGCCTCGCACTCTGTCTGTGCAGGAGTGTAAAAAAAAGAGCCTGATTTGGAAAACACTGATGAGAAATGCTGAAGTTTTACACATCAAAAAGGCTAATTAGAAATGCTTTTCTTTTATAACAAATAAGCCAAGCATATTGACATTAATTATATGAAATACTCAAGGTTTGGAATAATCTATTGAAGAGCACAGATGTATACCAAATCCTATGCAAATGAGCGTGTGCAACTATTCTTCAGGTAACACATTTATTTATAAAAATAAGCTGTGTATTCAGGTTTCTTTTTGATGGGTAGAACATCGTAAAAGGTCTCTCTCTGACTTGCTCTTACTCAATGCAGTGAGATAGTTATATCTGTTCAGCACAGCCTAACATGCATTTCAGGAGCTCAGGGCAGATTCTTCCTGTACCTGAGTTAGTTGTACTCTGTCAGTTTTTCTGGAATTACATCACTGTAACTAGGAGCAGAATTTGTTCTCCTCTGGTGGTAAATTTCTTTTGGTTTCAGAAAAGCTAATGGAATTCATAACTGCATTTGTATTTTTCAGTCTATGTCCCTGAGCTTACTAGTGACAGAAGTGTTTAAAGAAAATGCTGTGACTGTGATTTTCTATGTTGCCCATTACTGTTGTCGGTTAGAGACTCTTAATAACATTGGGAAGAAAACTTCATCTATCTCTTCTTCTACCTTGGCTGTCTGCAAGTAAATCCTCTTACTTTTGATAGCTTTACTTCATGATGGAAGAGTTCTTCTATGTCAGGGCCATGACAGGCAGGCTCAGCAGGCTGAATCGCTCCACCCTGAATGCTCCTATAACCTTCCCCCATTCCCTGCTCCTTCCATCTTAGGCACTGCCTCTATACAGGCAAAAGACACTTCACTTTCCAGGTCAAATTTCCCTACTGAATCTGCCAAATATTTGTCTAAGGATACCCCTTAAATTAGATGACATATCTAGCTTACATCAGAGCTGCTCTGTGGTCATTGTAGATTGTCACCTGGCTGGGCTGTGTTAGGACTGGCGAGCTTCTTGGGCCCTGCTCCACAATCTCCAAACCATCCTACAAAGGCCAGGGCTTAACACTTTTGCTCTTAGAAACATCCATCTGCAAGGGCAAATGTTGGTAGTGAATAGTTATTCTCTCTCATCACGAGTAGAGAACGTTGATGTTGTCAGCGCTGGTTCAGGTTCCTTGAATTGTCCCAATTTACCTAACAATCCTCTTAACATTTCACAGGTGTTTCCAGAGGTACTGTGTCTGCACAAGTTCTAGAAAGCTTGTGGTAAAGCATCTGCTTTCACCTCTCAGATTCAAGCCTATTAAAGGATTTGAGGAAAACTATTCAGTGCTGTGGGCAATGAAGAACAAACGTGATCTGTTTAGATGAGTTGCAGGTATCATTTCAGACCTCTAAAAACTAAGAAAAAAATTATTTGTACTCTAAAATGATAACAGCAACCTCTATATATTCTCAAGAATTGCCAACAACTGGCCTCCAGTCTAGCTTGAAGATTTTGGTAACCCCACCAGCTACCAGCAGGTCTAGACAAGGTTGCCTAAACCACAGATTTCTGGGAGGGTACATAAGACCAGCGAAACTGCAGCCTTTGACCTATTCTTACACTTCCTCTTCTGAACATCCACTACTGGTAATTAACAGACATAAAATATTGGAATAGTTGGATCTTTGTTCAACCTAGTATGCTTAGTCTTAGGTTTTTATGTTTACATCATTTTTAGAAAGGGTAGAAAGGAGACAGTTTCTATCCTAATTGCACTGTATATGGAAAAGCAGCAATTTATATTGACCCTGGTCACCCACGGGTACCCTTTTACAAAGAGGCACCTCTGAGACATGGTTCCGTTGAGTTGGCTGACATGATAGAAGCAGCACTTGTAGCAGAAGCCAGCTGAGTGTTGCATAGGTTTTAGCGGTAACTAAATGCAGAAAAGAGTTGCAGGGGTGGGAACAACAGGAGACTGTCAGGTGGTTGTGAAGTTGGAGTGAAAGCTTTTATATATAATTTCAGCTGTTGACAAGGCAGATGGTTCTGTTAGTAACTATTCCTTACATATAGATCAGCCTTCTAAACACCTTTTTTGCATCTGCTTTGGATAAAAATACATAAAAAACCCCAAACCCCTGAGCTTTTGCCTTCAGTGTGCCATCAGTAGATTAGAAGGAAAAGGAGCTGTTACGCCTGCGAAATTAAATTTGGCTCAAAGATGATTTAGGGTGATAATAAAGGTGAAAGTTCAGAATCTTTCTGACCTAGTGTGATACCCGTACAAAGCATATTGACCTGCTGTCTAACTTTTTTGTTCTTGCTTGAAACCTAAAATTTGGTTTCAAATAAAAATCGATTCGTACCAGGTTCATATAATGCATGTGCTTTATTGAATTTTGACAGAAACGGTGTTGCTCAGAGACCGGGGGCCAAGTCCTGGCCTTGTGGCATGGGGCCAGGAGCATTTTGCAGGATGTGACAGTTTCCAGACCACAGGCAGCTCTGACTTTAGGGGAAGGTGAGGGAGGTGGGCACCTATCCTAGAGAGATGTTACAGGCAGCAAAAAAGCAAAGTCACAAATGGAAAGTATGTATTCCTTTCTAGCACTAATGGTTTTCTGCTGAAATTTTCAAAATTTGTTGCTGGGGTGAGGGGCAAATTTTTCAGCCACTCCAAGGGAACCAGAATAGGAGTGGTCAGCTTTGCAAGGAGAAGCCGAGGCACCAGGGAAGACAACAGCCAGGTGGGAGGAGAAGAGATACAGGGACAAGGGGAGGGAGGAAGGCAGGCTGGCTCATGGAGGTGGCCTGGCTGGCAGCAGGGCATGCAGGGAAGGGGTGGGGGGCTGCTAGTGAGTGAAGAGACTGGTTAGGATATACCTGGAGGCGATAAAATTGATGCTGAGGGGTGAGGTGCTGGACCCTCCTGTCTGGAAAGAATATGGCATGGCAGAGGAGGAGAGCAGTAAAGCTCCTGGGTTGGCATTGTGGAGGGGCACAGGAAGGAGCAGGGCCCCTTCTGCACCCACCCCACCCTGGGGTGAGGTGACCTGGCCACAGCTCCAGGACTTGGAGGGGGGGGGCATTGCCTCTGAGTTTGTGGCGCTATTTAAAAAAAATTAGAGAGAAACCTAAATCTACTACTGTTTAACTGGGGAAACAGGAGCTTAACAGGGAAGAACAGGTTCTTCTCCACCTCCCAAATTAGGCTAACCTTCAGTCAAAGGTTTTACCTGGGACTTTCCTGGAGGCCATCTATGCCCCATGGGTGATATCCCTTTCTCTGCTTGAGCCTAGCAGGGCAGTGAGAGTGCCAAGCACCTCTGAGCAATGGGGTAGATATCAGGGAGGGAGGTTTGTGCCAGTTAATTAGCAGCACTTTCGTGGTTTTTGCAGCCCACAGTAACCTCCACAAGACCTGCAGTGAAGGAGAGGTATTTGGGGATCTGTGAGGGATCTGTGGTTGAGGCTGGAAGATGATTTATTTGGGCTCTTCTTTCTCTGAGCATTGAGTGCATTGCTCCTCTAGCTCTCTTCAGAGACTACCACCGACTGTCCAGGCTGGGCAGCCCAGTGTCAAAGGAAAGGAGCCTGTCACTGTCATATAAATCAGGCCCCAAATCTGAGCCCTGTAAAATGTGAGACAATGAGAGATTCGATTATCCATATGGATCACTCTGGATTTATTCCAGATTGCTTCATTAATAGCAATCAAAGACATCACTTTAATGGATTTTTTATCCTCAAAATTATGATCATGAGGAATTTGTTCTGGCTATTGATTTTGAAAAGGCTTTTGATTCTCTTCAATAACCTTAACTTATTTCAGATTTAGGTAACAGTAGGATTTGGTCTTAAATATGTTAGATAGGTCAATCTCCTTTATTCAAATCCACAGTTATGTTAAAACTAATGACCGTAGTTTGAAGATGATTGATGTACTGGGGCTTAGACAGGAGTGTCCTTTTTCTCTGATACTTTTGCTGTTACAGAGGAGCCTTTGTTTTGGGAGAAATCAGTGTTTTTAAAAGAAAAGTCAGTGGTGTTTTCCATTCTGCCTTTAGTTGGAGAATATGTTATTTTTTTAATGAAGATTTTTAGATATTATGCTGGAAGTCACTGAATGTTCATGTTTCTTCTTTGTTAATTGGGGTAAAACTCTTAAAGCCATTAGGCGATTTAAATGTAGCTCTATTTGAGCAATATCCTTTATTGGATCCCCCATTATCCTTTAAACATCTCGGTGTGCAAGGGGATAAAATTAGAAAGAATTTGTTTGCTTTAAATTGCCAGCCTCTGCTTGATAAAACTATTAGCTATTTAGCTAATTGGACTGCTCTTCCATTATCATTAATTGGCAGAATTGATACAATTAAAATGGGGGCTTTATCTAAAGTGTTTGTGTTTTTTCTGAGGTATTCCCATCAAGTTCCCTAACATGTTCAGGGAGTCTTACACTCTGCAATTAGTTTTGTCTTCAGGGTTAGAGGTAAATTTAAGATTAATTTTGAAATTCTGCAACTTCTCGTAGAGTCAGCTGGACTAGCTCCTGCTAATTTTATTGTTGTTTTTGGCTTCCCTGGTACAACATCTTGTTTCACGATTTAGACAATCCCCAGCATTATGTGGCTGTGGAGTGCGTGGGGCAGTGCAGCCCCAGGCTGAGCAAAATCAGGCCCTCGGAGCACACCCCCTACTTTGCAGGAGGTCACCGCAAGGCTTGCTCCCAGGGCTGGATCCTGCAAGGTGCTAAACACCCATTATTCCCTGACCCACCAAAGCATTTTAACACAGCCATAACTTTTAAGCACACATACAGGCCCAGTGATGCCAATTAGTGTACGCATACTAGTAAAGTTAAACAAAGGCTGTGCTTGGTTGGGGCCACGGTAATCGTCACCTTGTGGGTTTGAGACTCCCACATGAATCCGTTGCAAAATAGCACGCATTCTTCCGCTTACACCTTGGCTATGCTCTCAGCTGATGCTGCCCTCCAAATGAGTAGGGGGAAGGCACTGGGTTCTGAGGAAAGGCTCTGCCAATCCTTCTCTTCCCCTATGGTCAAAGCCTCAAGAAACTGCACCCTCTGTTCCTGCCATCCATAGTGGGCATGCAATCTTTTTTAGGCTGCTACTACAAATCGTACTTCTCCCTCCTAACACTATGATTCATGTCAGCCATTAGCCTCAAATAAATGAATGGGCTGCAAGAAAATAAAAACCAAATCACGGCTCTGTCAAGGGGAGATCTCATTGACGAGTAGGGCTTCTATTGCCAGAATTAGTCATCTGGGTCTGCCTTTTGCACCAAAGGCTGAGAAAATGAGAGGGTGATTAATTGGGCAGGACCAAGAGGATGTCACCCCTCCCATACAGCTGGCCAGTGTGGGCAGTTTCTAAATCACACCATGAGGGCAGTGGCTACCTCACTGAATACTACCACTACCTGTGCTTCATCTCCATCACAATTTTATCTAATGCTGGGGTAGACATATTTGTTGTTCACCACCCAAACATGCTCTTATACTGGGACTTCTTTATCTTGCAAGCCACGTAGAGCTGGGTCTATTGCCATTTAAAGCTGCTTAAAATAACTTGTTTCTAAAATATAAAATTGTTTTATGCAAAAATAAATTTTAAAAATGTTTTCTCTATAAAATATATGCAAATATAATTATATATAATTTTAGTTTAAAAAAAAAATCAGGTCCATTCTCATAGGCACGACCCAGTATGTATGTAACAGGTACGAACACTGGAGCAACCTTGATACAATACTGCCCTGCTTAATTCATTTCAGTCGTAGTTTTTAGACTATACCAAAGTCATTTCATCAAACACACTATGCTTCATGGGTTAATCCTGATTTAGCAGTGACGCTTTGCTTTTGGGTATTATCTAAATTGTTTTGCCCATCTCTTCTTCATTCATTTTGTCTGTCACGAATATCATTCTACATGGGTTTCACTCATACATTTATTTGTATTTAAATTATGCATCTCTTTAAGGAGATAGACTCATCAAGTGATACAATACCCCATGGCACAAAGAATAAGGCATTGTTTACTTTTGCATAAAAAGCCATGAAGATGGAGCATACAGTTTATAGGATACTAATGAATTATGTGGATGTTTGACCTTAAATCACAGACTCAATCCAGCTAAGCTTGGTAGCCAATGGAATTGAAATGTAATGGATAATAGCCCAAGAGCCAGCCATATTGTAGGTCTAGCTTGCACTGAGCCACGGGGCCTCCTTCTTGCTGCCTCAGGGACAGAGCGTAGCATGGACTAAGACTGAACTGGTGTTCCAGGTCTTGGGACATTCCTTCTAGGGAGAAAGAGAGCACCTGAGTCTCTGGGGCTAACAACCTGAGCACTAAATTCACTGTAACGGAAGTCACTTTGGGCTGAGGGGCCAGTGCCATTAGAAACCCCACACTCCCACTGACTTCCCCGTAGAGGAAAGGAGAGCAGAAGCAAAACCCCTTGGAATAAGAGACTAAAAGACAAGTACCTCACAGTACGAAATGCACTGATCCTGTGCTGATTTATATTTCTGGATTAATTGCAGTAAATAAGGAGCATCACACTGGTATAAAACTTATATGAAAGAGATGAATCAAGGTCAGTGGGAACAGAGGAGCTGCAATGCAGGAGCCAGTCCTCCCTGTGCAGCATTTAAGGTATATTAGGGCCAAAACCTCCTTAATGCAAGCAGTGCTGTTTGCTTCCATGAGCTGTGAATTTGGCTTATTGTCACCAGTACAAGAAGAGTCCAGAATAAGGAACATTCCTGGGCTGAAACATTACTGTGGCATAGCAACGCCTTTTCCTCATTTGAAAGTAGAGATATAACTCTGTATATCATTAACTAAGACAATAATAAATTAATACAATAGCTAAGTAATAGTGCTGTAATGCTTTCATGTATGAATTGGAATGTGAATACTGAGCTTTTCATTTCATGGTTGAAAAATACATGAGTTGACCCAAATATTAATTTCTGCATTTCAATCATTTACATATCATGGGTCAATAATAATTTCTTGCACAAATGACTTTTCAAATGAGAAGCAGTATATTGTAATGGTCTATCATATTTACAAACATCTCATTGTTTTCCCAACTTAGCACTTAGTATTTAAAATATACCGGACCAGGTATTGTTTGCCAAATACAAAACAAAAATGGCTCATGTAAAATGCAGAGATTTTCTTTTACTATTATCCATAATTTATAATGTTCATAAACCATGGAGTGGCATGCCTCTGCCCCTGGCAGGCTCAGGCCCCCACTTTGGAATGGGCATCGTTTTCCCACAATGGCTCAGGAGACCTGACACCTCTCTCTGCTCTTTCCTGACCTTAAAAATCTCACCCCTTTGAGGAGCAATCCCTCTGAAGATCCAGCACTGTCAGAAGGGCTAATGGTGGTTTTTTCGAGATGTTTAATACATCCCAAGATTTCTTTACAGCATGCAGTGACATCCAGCAAAATGCCTAGGGTGTCTTTTTTCAATTACTTTACAAAGCTAAAATAATATAAATAACCTTGCTTTTTACTTACTGGTATTGAACTTAGTCCATCATTTCAGGCTGTTCATTGTTTCCTCATATTCCAGCCCTTTATTAGCCAACATATCCCAACAGAAACCTTGTGTCTTGGAGTAAATAGTGTTCAAGTCCTGAATTAATCAGGGACTAGCACAACATATATACGCTGCCCAGCAAGATGAATTTACACATCTGCCTTTTCCCCTAATTATAATTCCAGAGGTTGAATGTCAACAGCATATGGGTATATCCTCATAGAGGCATGCAAACACACACACACAGAGGTGCACACACTGTACATTAATCTCGCTTGGCTTATCTGTCGCTGTCTTTAATTTGTATACTTCAAAATTGAGTGGTGAGGTCATTTATTAGACTGTTTCTGTGAGTTTATGTAGTGATAAGAAAGCAGTAACATGCAATTTGTTTTTATAGAACTCAGTTTCATAAGTATGATCTAATATTTCCTTTCTTTAACTGAACAGTGAGGAAGAAGAGCTTTCAGAGCTAACTAAGAGTTAACTGGCTACATTTCAACTGTCACCATTGTCTTACATCTACATAGAGAGCGGGAGAGAGCCAGAGAGGTGCAAGTACAGCGGGCCACTGGGAAAAAACGTTCATAAGTAGAAATTTCTCCTCAGAAGCCTCAGAGCAAATCTTTCCAGTTTGTCTTGATTTTTTTCTTTCCGTATTTTTTAAACACAATGTGTGGTGGAAACGATTGTTATTATCCAAAGGACCTTACTTGCTGGCTCACTGCATCTCTGTTTATGAAATGCCATAACAAAAGTGAGCTCACGCTTGTGTGCTTCCAATGCGTGATGTTCCTGTGTGCCAGATGGGCACTTTCATGACTGTATGAGCGTGGATTATTTCATTTCCTACATCTGGGACTCCAAATGGCTGCACAGAATGCCACAGGAGAGAGGCACAGATCTTCAGCTGGGGAAACCTACCTTCACAGGGGAACCAGCTACATCAGAGAGGATGAGGCAGAGAAGCCCCGAGTGATATCTGAAAGTTCACATAAACCAGGGCCATAAGGGAAACCTTTAGAACCAGGAACAAGACAAAAATAAACAATAACTAATGCTGGATGTCAGCTGCGGAGAGGGGGGAGGGAAAATAAACCATAAGCAGTTTCTTGTCTGGCCACAGAAGATGTGTTTGGAATGCTGTTTTGTATTTCAGCTCAGAAACTGTGCTGTGACCTCCAGATATCGCTGGGTATTACAAGTTCTACAGATAGCCAGAGAGAAATATCCCAAGGAAAGCTGGCATATACCGTGCCATCCTAGTTAATGTTGACTGCGTATTGCTCACAGCCCATTCCAGAGCTGTGACCAGGCAGTCTTGTAAAAACACTGCAGAATCCTACAGTAACAGTTAGGAATGCTACAGTTTGTCATAAAGCTATCGGAGGATTTGGGATAATTACTTGTTTGTTTGTAGGATAAAAGGGTGCTTTACTTTTTTTTTTAAGCCCAAAACAATGAGAGCAGGTCCTCAGTATAGTGAGGACCTGGCTCACTATGCTTTTGCAGTATATGTTGCATTTCAGAGCCAGCAAACAGGAGAAGATGGTAAGAAGAGATGGGATAGGCTGTCCTGTATGTTTGATTGAATTAGCTGTAGCAGAAAAAAATACAGTTAAGCCAGTGGCTTCCTTAAGATGAAAGAGAGCAAGCCCCCAAAAGAGAACAAATGGAAAAAGTAATGAACAAAAGAAAGTAAGAGCTTGTGACACAAAGTAAGAAAAATAAACAGCAGTTGACTTAACTATTTTGCATAAGATATTTACAAACCACAGCATATTACTGTTTGCTTTATGCATTTTCACATCCTGCTCAGTTTAAAGCAGTAATTTTCTGCAAGGACAACAGAGGGAAAAAAATGCTTTACACTGCTTATATTAATTACATTTTTTCATTACCCGTCATGTTTTCTACAGGCTTGTGTATTATTACTGTAAAATGTAATGAAACAGAAAAAGAAAAAAAGAATGGACTTCTGGGAAATTTTCCAATTCTTGAAATGCAATGTTAATTGAGTGCTATTTTTAGGTCATCACAGATAGAGCTGAACTCATTGCCATCAGGGCACAGAATGGGGACAGCCCAGGTGCAACACAAACTGGGTGAGGGTATCAGTTTCTACTGATGGAGAAAAAGGGAGAGAAACTAACTCCCCAGAGGGTGGTTCTTGTTGGGTTTGGGGCAGTTTCTATTTCTCGATGTAAAGTTCTCGAAGCAGAAATGAAAGGGAAAGGTGCAGAGCTGGTATGGGTCCAGGACCCACTGTGACTGTGGGCACTCCTGAAGGAGACCTAGTGACTCCTATGACAGGAGGGCAGAGCAAATGAAAGTGAGAAGCTCTCTCTGGTTTGGTGGCTGACTTCCAGCTCTGGGAGGGAGGGCACTCTGAAAGTCAACATAAATTAAGTCCCCCAAAATGTATCAGAAACGTGATCCTTTAATTTATAGATCTCCTAAAAGGCTGCCAAAAATCAATTATTTTAATTTGTATATAGTGCAGCCATTGACTGATTCAAGTTCTTTTGAAGTATTTTTAAACAGCCATTGCACAAAGCCATCCTCTTTCCCATATGCAAAAAATGAATTGAAAACCACAATTTCTCACAGTTGCTTTGATCGCTAGAAAAGACGCACAGGACCCTGCAAGCAAATCTGAGGCCCCTCGGTAAGTCCTTTAACTGGGTACCTTTACTGTTGGTCCCAAGGATCAGTGTAGCTCTACCGCTGCCTGTATTACCTGCCTCTTCTCACAAAGAGTGCAGGGAAGGCGTTTGAGCCCATAACAGCTTGTGAAGACCAGAGGAAATAGTGACTGGTACTTGTGGGTGGGTGGAGGTTCCCTTCAAAAGAGGAGAAGTGGAAAATCTTTGGTGTGTGTTTACCAAGGCCACAATGAAAGGGGAGAGAGCATCCTGCATGGGGGAAGCCAACGTTATCTCCACAAAGCTGTTCATTCTCTGTATTGCACAGCACTACTATAAAAGCAAGAGCCTAACACAAACATTTCAGCAGCCGTTCTAAATCACCATGTAGCATGTTTTGGAACAACTGAGAGTAACCCAAACAGATTTCTACCCACGTTGGTCCCACGCATGTAACAATCTTGAAAAGCAATCATGACCAGATGGTAGCATTACCAAGGTGGTACATCCGTTTCTTCTGTTTGTTTTGGTGCTACTGGAGAGTTGGTAACCAACCTGTAGTTATAAGAGACACCCCTCCACCCATATTGGCCCAGGTCATCAAAGGCATTTTGAGCAGGATCCTAAACAAAGACGCTTAAGCACCCAAATTCCTGAGATGATCTGGTCCCTTTTACCTTGGAACAAATAGCTTCCATTCTGGCTTTTATTCACTACAAGTTTCTTTGCTTTTCTGTGGTTCTGTTAGTTACTTGAGGGTCCAGGCTCATCCTTTTCCAATCTCAGCTCAAGAATCCTGCATATGCCCAAGGGCCACATGAAATAGCAGGCATCAGTGCTCCCCTGGGTGTGGCAGTGTGGCTGTCCTTGACCTATACAGTAGCATGGGCCTCAGCTATCCATCATGAACTTGTCTTCATTTCTTGCCTATCTTCAAATCTCTGCCCTCCCCTTAAGTCACGTAAGCTGTGACTTATCAAAAATGCCACCTCAGTGCATTCCAGATGTGTCTCCCCACCCATTCCCCAGCAGACTTGACACTGGTATAGAAGTGTTACAGATCTGCCTGGCAAGGCTTAGATGGATAAAAAAACAAAGCAAAGCAAAACACAGACTGAAGAGTTAGTTTGCTCTCCAAACATCTCTAGTGCTAAGATAGAAGTGATAAATCATAAATATAAGCCAACATGATTTTCTCGTATCTGACACATTGAATTAAGACTGTTGCGCTCAAACACTTAAAGCAAAATTGACAAACACTTCTTTTTAGGAATGCTGCATCAAAGCTATTAACTTTTATAGTCAGAGACCATTTAAAGCCAAGGCAAGGCATGTGCATTAGCACACACTGCCACGCACCCGCACACAAGGTGTATGAACTGTGATACTCTGCAAATCAAGAAAGAAATCCTGCTCCTTTTGACTATGCTTGTCCTGCCTCCAGCAGTGGTGCCAGCATTTGTACTTCAGTTGTTAGCCAAGCCAAGTGACCCTAGCTTGTTGCAGCCTCACCATGGGCCTTAGCTCATTGTTGGCTTGTCAGCAGTATACTTCATCAAGACCAATCTCGAGCCTGACAGCTAACCCTATACTTTTGTATCTCACCGTGACAGGCTCCCTTTTGTATTTAGATTAGAGTTACTCCCCTTTGCTAGGAAAATTGAACTGGATCCACAACCCTCCAACATTTTTCCACAAAGGACCCAGTTTTCTTCTTTCTCAAGGATTCATTTTTCCTCAGCACCCCAAGTTGTTCTTGTAGGCAGCAGTCCAGAAATAGCAGGGCTCCTTTGAAGACCAAAGCAGGTAAGTTTTTTGTGGTGGGATGATAGGAGCAAGTGGTGGAGGGTATGGAAGGAGCAAAGGGAGCCATGAAACCACAAAGTCTCCCAGAGCACAGACAGTCTGACCCAAGCCAGCTGGATCCCTCTACACCACCCCTAGGGGAATGGCTCCCATATGAGCCAGCCCCTTAATACTCAAGCTACTGGGGAAAGGGCAATAAATTAGTTTATTCCAAGTCAAACCCACTGGGTGAAGCAGGAAATCAGTATTCAAATGGCAATTCAGATTTGAGATAATACCCTAAGATACGTGTAGCCACTGATTTCCATGGGAATTTTGCCATAGCTTTCCCCAGGACTAGGATTTAATCTCTGGGCGTTTTCATTTTTCCACTTGATAAGCTGGCACCTGTCTTCTATTGAAAGATGGTCACAGTGCACCTGAAGAACTGCAGTAATAAGCCGGTCAAGGAGGCTTTACAGGATGGACCCATGGAGACTGCAGTCACTTGACTGGATCAATAGGTGGGATTTCATCAGAGAGAGGGGATTCAAATGTCACTTTGAAAATTTCACTTCAATGTGTTCATTTTCTGTTTCAGCTGTGTTGGGAATGGCCTGTAGATTTAAACTCTGACTCAGAGCAGGAGAAATGAGAATCCATTAATTCTTATGAAAAAAATGCCATTCCAGGCCATGACCCTAACATAAATGAATTTGGCATGTTCGGGAGTGGACCATCACTTCCATGATGAAATCAATGGATATAATTTAAGCTTTGGTCAGATGAGGCCTCAAGCTTGCAGACCATGCACCAAATGTTTATTGGTGTTTAGAAGATCAGATATGTACCAACTGCAGCCCAGTGCTTTCAGAGAGCTTAGTTGTCTCGATCTGAGGAAGCAATAGGCAGCAGTGGTTAAACATGTTTCAGGCTCTGGGATTTTCAGAAGCCCATATGTTCCAAGCTCCCAGTGGCAACAAGGAGCCTGGAAGCTTTAAAAATCTGAAGCAGGCACCGATCTGCATCCAGAGGTGCTCAAATATCTGTGGAAATCTACCTGTAATGTATCCAGCAGCCCTGTCCTTCCAGGTCACATTTGGAACCAAGAGCTCTTTGCAAAGCACTACTGTGCGAACTCTGCTCCTTTGCATAGCTGTGGGTAAAAAAGGAAGAAAAATGCATAATGGACCTCAATTGACAGGAAAATGCCATAAGCAGTGATGTGCTAGCCAGGATGTCAGAAGATGCCATTGTATACCTCAGATGCAGAACCCAATCAAGCTGGGGTAATTACATTTTCTGATTTAAAGGTTTTGCAGATGCAAGGCTTCCTACTCTGCTTCACAGCATCCATGTGTCTCCTGTGGAGGATCTGCACCGCTGCAGGTGAAGAAGCCCTACTAGGCAACATGGCCTGCATGCATGGGCTCAAAGGCTGTGACTGCTGCAGTGTAGGCACCCAACTCACGTTACACCCAGGAGGACCCAGATGCTGAACTGGCTGTCCATGCTCACGTGAGCATTTGAAACAGAAAATACAAGTGGGCCAGTTTCTCGAATACTTTTGTAGATGTGCCAGTACGTGACCTGTGTGGTCCCCTTGCAGTCCTACCCAGGCTAGATTTGAGAGGAGACAGTATTCTCACCCAAGAGGATGGACATTTGTGATCTAACTGGTGAGCTCCATATTATCCAGGAGGGTGCTCACAGCCAGACAGTGAAATGCTTCTAAAGAACAAATCCCAGAATGACCTGTGCTGCACACACATGGTGCTGCCTCTGACCCTGCACTCCTGCCAGCCCAGGCAGGAGAGTGGGCTTCGGAGCCATCAGCTCTGGGCATCAGGGATTTTGAGGTAAACCTAGAAAAAGGTGGCTGACTCTTCAGTCCGTTTTACTGGTTGTTTGTCAGTGAAACACTGTTGAAGTCAGTGGAGTTGCACTGCCATAAAACCTGATGCAACAGAGCAAGATCCAGCTCGATATATTTAATGTCGATAAAGTTAATAATGTTAATGTCAACAGAGTCCAGAGCAGCACGCAGGACTGACCCCTGGCCTCTCTGATTTGCCTCAGTAGATCGCGCCTTAACTCTATTATTTTCTTCAAGTTTTTTTATCTCGTAATCTTCCTGGGTATCATCAGAACAACGTTCACCTCCCAAGTAACTCCTCAAATACAAGCATATCCCTGTTTAAATATTGGGATTGGGATAAAGAATACCATGCTTATATAGTATCCTTTGAAATGGGGCACTATGCATAAAAAGGCCTGCCAGGTTCCCACCAGAAGGGTTAGCTGAAGACTGGGGGACTGGAAATACTGACTGCAGCCAATTTCTTTTTTTCTATTTGTTAATCCACTTTGTCCAAACAATATGAACATTTGGTGCATTTAGCTCTAAATATGTCAAATGCTCCTTTAGAAAAGAACTTCCAAAACCCAAAATCATCTCTTAAGATCAAATTCATTGCCTGAGCTCAAAATTATTCTTCTCTACACTAATAAACACACACTTGTGTACTTTGCAGTGCAGGAATTGTCCTGGGGTAGCACTGTGCTGTCTGTGGAGCCCTGCTAAAATGCCTGGCTTGCTGATACCGAAAGAGCGCTGCAAATATTAACACATTGTTGAGTGTGGGGGAAAAAAAAGCAAGAATGATTATACCAGAATGCAACAAATCTAAAAATAAATTGGCTTCATTTTCACCTATTGCAGACCAATGGGGGTAAAACAACTTTAATTAGTCTAACAGGACAATAGGAATGAAATAGGCCTCGTCACAAGATTTTTGCAGGATGACACTGATGGTATTACTATCCAACTTCAAAGATTTGGAAAGATGTGGCTGGTAACACTGGAGAATAGAAACCTGTTTTTCATCAACTAGGCTGGCCTGACAAATTAAGTCTGTGGAGTCATTAGATTAAGATAAGAGCTTATCTCCTAGACTGACATTTATTCAGAGGTTTTTATGCTGCTCAGCTAGTAATTAGTGTGGTTGAATTTTTAACACTGCTTTGTCCAGTCATTTGACAAATTTGAAATATATACAGTTTTGATTAAAAAAAAAACCCCAAAATCCAAGAATACAAAATTATTAGCATGGAAAGGTTTTGATTTCTGGAAGAGTTGAGATGATGCTAAAAATCTTCAAGCAGGTCAGAAGTGCTTCTACTGCTGACTCATTTCCATACACAGACCGAGAGGCCCCTTAAACTAAATTTTTAGGTACTAAGCAGCAGATATCTGTAGCAAATCTGTAATTTCTTTCATGCCCATCCATTTTGTAATTCCGGTGCTTTAGAGGGGCAGGAATACGGTGAAGGCTGCACTCCTTCTCATTAACGCTTGTCTGCCTCCTTCGGCACTCGAGTTGGGGTTTCTGGGGGAGAGTTTCAAAAGGATTCTTCTCTCATATGGCAGCTTTCATGGGATAAGGTTTATTTTTCCTGTCCTAATTTTCTTGTAATAACAGATGGATTGTTCCACAGTAAACCAATGCATTACTTTTGGACACATGTTTTAACAGTGCTTTAGACTAACAAATCTCACTTTTTTTTAAACAGCTCATTTTGAGTAACTGAAAATCAGAATTGGGTTAATAATTAGTGATTAGATGGATGAGTGTTTGTTTCTGACCTTTGACAGGTTTGTTACAGCTACATCCTGTTATTGCTGTTACAGAGTTAGTTTTGTCCGAAGTGCAGCCATCTCAGCATCTGTGGTTGTTACCTTTAGAAATACACAGGCAAGGAGAGTTCATGGTGGTAAATTATGGTTCATCCAGCTACTTTATTCCTATGATTACTGACTTCCACAAAAAAAAAAAAAAAAAAAAAAAAAAAAAAAGAAAGTATGGACCCTGGACCCACCCAGACGATTTGAGACTGCCTGTTTGGAAAACAGACCATCTTTACATTTTACACCTTACTGCCAAGACCCCTGAAGTCTGTGGACTCAGAAGCCCATGGCAGTCAGTTGCAGAGTGACAGGCATTGTCACTCACCTGCACTTCTGAGCCCAAAGCGGCAGTGGTAGAGCGGGACGTGGGCTCTCAGGCCAACTGGGACCAGGGTCTGCATGCTGGCTTTTTGTGTCCACTTCTGCAGGTTTGGGTTTTCCTGGTGTTTATACGACCCCAAAGCATGACAGGAGTTAAGCATCTCACAAGCTCTTCCGTGGTGCTGTGGATGGAAAGGGAGGCACAAAGCAGGGAGTGATTTCAGAGCTTTGCATAGCCAGCAGTGAAACCCCACTGCCCTCCAGTTCCTGAGTCAGACCCCTGACCTAGACTCGCCCTGACTCCTCCTTTGGGGCAGATGCTTTCAGCCCTCTGTGATGGTAAGACCTCTAATACTTTCCACTGGGGGGTTGAAATCCGGTATAGAAAATTTAAGCTCCATGACAATCACTGCCACTGGGCACCCCACCATCCCTGGTCTGCAGGTGAGACCTCAGTTTATGGTCAGGAGTGCTTAGAGGTGGAGATGGAGACAGTGTATGCGGCAATGCTCATAAAATGGCCTGGAAAGAAGTTTGCGTCAGGCTAAACCACTCGCATCAATCCCCCAAAAGCCTCAAGTACTGTTTGGCAGACAAATTTTATCCCCTCTAAATTTTAGCTGTTAACGCTGCCTTTGCTGTCAACCAAGTCAAAAATCCCACATAACTCTCAACATACAACTCACTTCCCAGCTAGCATGGCCCAGCAGAGAGAAGTGTGACCCATTCCTGGAACTTGGGTGAGCGTCAGGGGAAGACTCAATTTCTGATGTCTCCAGGGAGGAGCATGGCCTGAATAGAGGGAAGGGGAGGGATTTAAACTCAAGTTCCCCACGATTTGTGGCAGCAGCATCCCTATTTTCCTGCGTTTGTTTACTTTCCTGTGTTGTGCATTGCTATGTTGTACATTGCAACAGAAGCTGGATCATGTCAGCGCTACCCAGGCAAGTTTCAGTCTGTTAGGCTGTTAGAGAAAAGAGGAAAAGTCCCCATTACCCACCCACCCACCTGCCCGCCCACACAGACACAAAACCAAAGCAAGCCCACACTTTTGGGACAAAAAAAAACAGCTAATATGAAACTATTAACATCTCCTTTTGATGGACTGTGGAGCTAACAGCATACAGGTGCCTTGACATTGTCTGTCACAGCTGGCCATCAACAGTGCTGGCTCATGGGGCAGTTCCCTGGCCCTAGAGCCATTTCAGACACCTCCTGGTCTGCTTCCCATCCGTGAGGTTTTGTCTTACAGACTGCCGCCATCCTCCTGTACTTCCATGAGAGATGCCATTGACCTGCACCTTTGCCTTGGGTCAACAACTTAAAGACAACCGCTGCTTGATGGTGCACACAAAATGAATCATTATTCTTGGTTCTGGCCAAAGTGTCTGGAGACTGAGACCTTCGCTGGCCTCACACAGAAGGCCAAGGACTGACAGAAGCACTAGCAAAAGAGAAGTCCCAACAGGTCAAGGAAAGGGGCATGGCAGACTAATAAACTCCGTTACTACGAGGAGAACTTGGTACAACTTCTGATGCCAGAAAGGACAGCCCGACTGGCAGGTAAATCTCCCTGAAGATAGCGGAAATGGGGGTTAGAGCACCATATTTATCTCAGGCTACTCAGTAAATAGTGAGATACTGCAAAAAGAGTACTGGAGCTTTAGCAGCAGGGAGGTGTCATTGAATGGCAATAGCAGTACAACCATGCTTTACTCTGCCTTCCATTTGTAGTGTCCCGCTCTCAGGTAAATGATTGCTCTTCAGCATTTGACCAAGGTCAGACAGGTGAGAGAGGATTTTTTTCAAGTTTCTAGTGGTCCTAAGTGATTTTTAAAATGAGAGAAAAGGGCAATAACTTTTTTAAACTGGCAAATATGTTTTCAGTGTCACCAGTGTCACCAAAATGCTGCCTGTCAACTTAGACATTACTCTCATTTTGTTTTGATAGCTTTTGGCTTCTAAGTTTGATACAAGAGGTACTCATGTCCCAGAAAAAAATATGTTTGCTTTTTTTAACTGGATTCCATAGGCTGAAATTTATCCATGGTAAATATTTCACAGTACAGTAAATTATGCAGCAGGTTCCACACAACATCCTTTACTCTCTGAAATGAAGGAGAGCACTCAGTAGCACAAGTACGTGGTGTAGCCATCCAGCTGTGTGTGTTTCCCCCAGGCATTCAACACTTCTCACAAACAACTACGCTTTGCACTTCTGTAACACATATCCTGTGACCCCACAAGGCAACCACAAAGGTGGGGTAAAAAGGCTCTATTTCTGTTTTATAGGTACTTAGCACTTCTGAAATGCAAGCTCAAGGCAGATTGTGTTGAACATCTAAGCTTGGAAAAAATCTTTCTGGAAAGCTGATGGAAATTACTTGCTCAAATGTTAGTGGTAAGTTAAGTGGTTTGTGGTCAATGCGACTGTTGGAAGGTGGGTTCCCTCACACCGTGTGCAAGTCCCCCTCCAATAGCCCGAGCTTCTCCCCATTTTGTTTTTCTGTTGTACAGTATTCATTAAACCCTTTGCTGTGATGTGGCGTTGCCAGTGTGCCAAATCCTGAGCAAATCACATCCTCCGTTCTTCTGTAGCAGATTTGTGAGATAATCTATTATAGATTAATCATTTCAGTCTTATGGTGCAATGTCAAAAATAAATTGGGGTTATGAAGCTGGAGGGGAGCCACTTGGAGGGTGGTGTGTTCTCACTGACGCTCCTTATTTGACTTTGAAAACAGTGTCACGATGAGATTTTCGAAGCTGATTGTTACCCCGTGGAATCCAAATCACAAGGTAAAAATGCTGTGGAGTAAGTTTTCATCTCCACAAATATCAGCTCAATGTTGAACTGTAAATGATTTTCAGGCTATTTCCTTCCCTCTCCTCACAACATGAAACGTATCTGGGCTGATCCATTACATCTTCTTAGAATAATAGATGGCAGAAGAATAAATAGAATAAAAGAAAAGCCAACCCCTTTTAAGGACTGAATATCTGCTGGAGATGGAGGTATCCAACCCAGGAAAATAATACAGGCCAGGAATACAGCCAAATATACTGTATGAACATATTCATTTGCATAATTTTAAATATTCTCTAACATTTTATAGGCTGCCACATGTCAGGCAGTGAGTAATTTGCCTAATACTGTAGTTCTTGTTACGCTCCCAACTGAATCATGGCTGGTCCTTGGTGTCTCCAAACCAGGACAGGGGTTAGTGCATAGGGAGAGGCTATTCTCCGCCTTAACTCCCTGCTCTCGTCTGCAAGACAGGAAGATCCACAATCCTCTCTGAATTGGGTATGAACTGAGAAATGAGACTTTTAGTTCTACCTGCGCTGCCATGTACCATCCACCTAGACAGCAAGGCTTTATCCTGCCATCAGTTATTGAATGCAAACCTACAGTGACTTCATGACATGCTTTACCTTCCGAAGGATGGCAGAATATTGCAGGGAATACAAGGAATGGAAAAGCACTATTCTCGTTTCAGTTTCTTTTGCTTGGGAGCAAAGTAAATCAAACGAGGCTCCATGCTGAGTGATATATCATATAAACCTCCGATGTGATATGTATCCAACGATTTGTTTTTCACTACGGTAGCTTTTCACAATCTATAAGTCAGATGGAACGTAAAACTTGAAATGCAAAGTGATTTTTTTTAAGATATGCTGGGGATTTTTTCCATACCAAGAACAGTAGCTGAAGAATACAGCTGCAAATACATGCCAGAGCATATTCACTAATGATTTACTTGAAAGATATGATGGTAACTAGAGTCCCTTACAGAGGAGTTCTTAGCAATTAGTGCATTAGAAGTGTGTGGTCAAGCAACATTAAGACTGTAGCAATGAAATAGTCAACAGAAGAAAATGGCTAGCACAGTG
>NW_009634619.1:8440-18440 GCF_000690535.1 Cariama cristata | reverse complement strand
AGTCCCCGGCCCACTGCAAGGAGGGCAGGATCCATGCAAGGGGCAGGGGATGAGCTGGTCGGAGGCTGATGACGATTTGGACTTGCATTCCAGAAAAGATGTCCACAGAGGGACACACTTCCCCCTGAGGAGTTATCAGGTCACACGGACACCGCTGCCTTCTAACACAGGTGTTTTTCAACCTGTATCGGTCATCCATATGACACGGCTCTTTTCATATCATCTTCTCAACACAGAGCTGAGGTTTGTATGGAAGTACCATCTGTCTGTCAGTGTTCCTCCTGTGCCTGTAGTGGGTACTCATTCTCATGTGGACTACAGACCACTGATCAAATGCGCTCCCATACCACTAGTGAGCAATCACAGCACACCAGTTTGGACAACAATGTGTTCTCACTGAGCCTTGTTGTACTGTGCAGTAATTAAAAAGTCATAAGTCCTATTTAAATATAGGGCATTCTCTCCTAAACCTCTGAGTGCGAGCAAACTCACTCTCCGAGGATGTTCCCTGGTCTGTGTACACGCACTAACTTCATCAAAAGGATGTAGGAAATGCCAGATCCTGATATATGAACTCCACTTGTGTGGGGGTTTTTTTTATTAAAATACATCAGTCCAAGGATGGCAAAAATTAATAGTAATGAGCTAATTACTACACTGGCTGCCTACAAAGAGGGGTCCTGTAGGCAGACTCCTTCTGCCCATTTGCCTGCTGGTTAAACCACCACTCTAGAAATTATAAAACAAAACTTTTTTTCCCTTTATAAACATCTAGCAGCATCACCTTTATATGGCCCACAGCACCAACACTGCCTAGCTTTTAAGTTCTCAAAATCCAGCCAGAATCTCCCCTAGCACGTTATAACACATTTTACCAGCTTGAGCAGGGTAAAACACCGCCATCCCCTCAAATGGCTGGCTCTCAGCTCCAGCAGCCTCCGTGCGAGGACGGGCACACCATTTGCCTGCCTCCCACCGTCTGAAGCCTGCTCACAACTGCCAGCCCTTTGAAAAGTCGGCCTGTTTCTCTGATTGATTCACTTTTTAATGAACTGGGAAAGCCTGTGAACTTAAACCCTGACACCTCCACCTCCCTCCCTTCGTAGCCATCCCTGCAGCAATGTACTGATTATATTTCAAGTTATTATGGGATTAATACAGCTGCCCTCGGTGCCTCTTTCCCCTGAACTTCATCAATAAAAGTTGTGTACTACTCTCACTCCAGCTAGTTCAGTTTCTCCCTGAGTCTCACCATGTAACCTGTGACGTGATGGCAAGGCTGTATCATATCAGCCCTTCGATGCTGCCAACGCAGCTAGCGTTTAAAACCTACTTGTGTCACAGCCTTGCATAAGCTTTGTGTATTTAAGAGGACATCTTGAGCTTTGCTATGCACTGCATCAGCTCTCTAAGTGGGTAGCACATACTTAGCACTGTTGAAAATAATGAAATAAGATAATCCACACAAAAAAATTAAATAGATTGTGCCAGTGTCATCTTTCTTTGAATTCACAGTAGAGCTATAAAAAAATACTCTACACAGGCAAGTTCAGTAGAAGGAAAAAAGAAGGAGGGGGGGAGTCAAAGACCTGGGCCCAGCACAATCCAGTTTTTCATGCATGGCATTTCTTTATACAGTACAAGCTTTAGGTTTACTTTTTTTGTTGGTGTTACAGGGGTGTTTTTCCCCCTAAGAATCCTATTTTCTAAAACATCATTAAAAATGTAATTAACTGGCTTATTCTTTGGAAAGTCTGCAATTGTTTACAAAAGAATTGCCACACAAGCTGCCACCTTCGACGGTGTTGAAGCGGGGAGTTATGCTCTTGTTTACAACTGTGCATCAATTCCACAGTACATTCAGTTTTGGTACAAGTTACATATAAAATTCTTACTGAGCTTAATGTTGCAGCAAATAACACATATAGTAAGTGAGTAGGATTTATCACTGGCTGTAATGTCATAGCACATATTCTAAATATATATGGTGAATGATACATACACACGCAAAGGCAAACAAAATGGAAATATATTTAGTTTAAGAAGTGATGAATTGTGTTTGCTTTCATTATTCTCATTTTGTATGTAGGAGAACAGAGATCAAGTACATCCACAAAAAGGGTGGCTGGTTGGAATTGCATCTGTGAAGCAACACGCTCACCCACGAGCAGGTTAGAGAAGAAACAGCACTTTGCTGCCCATGGCACAAGAGTGTGGTTGGTGGGATACAACCAAATCGCATGGAATCCCAAGGTGCTCCCAGAAAGCATAAAACATCTGTCCAGCTAAAACCTCTCCCCAAGATGTTTTATTCGAACTTCTTTCTTAGAGAAGGAAGTCGCAATTTTCCCCTTTAATTTTTCACTTTTTTTTTTCCCTTTTGGTCTTTCTCGTAAACACAGAGGCCAGAAGGCTATGCTTAAATAATTCATCTACAAATTTGCAATATCTTTTTGAACTATAGCAATTAAACGAAAAATAGAAAAATCAGCTCAGCATCCTGTTTGGATGTAATTAAAGGTATAATCTGTTCCATTTGAATACTTCAGTGCTTACTCTTCTTAAAACAACAAATAAGAATAGTAGCTCATTTGCAATATGGTTTTTTTTCAAGCCAGCTAAAAAGACTAACTGATGAAGCAAGAATAATAATTTTTAAATGTGACATAAGCACAAAAATACCAACTACAGCTTTTGAGCGATTGCCACAGATCCCAAGTCTGATGAGAGTTCAATAACAAGGACTATGAGCTTTATGGCAGAACACTGACGTCTTCTACTATTTGGTATCAGCATCTTGATATGGCTGATATAATTACCTATCAAATACATCAGTGGAACGAATATCAGAGGATATCCAAAAATATGTAAGTAAGTGGGATGCGTATCTGCTCAGTCTTTTAGGGGCTGTTTGATCTTCAGTTTTTTTCCTAAGAATAAAAGACAAATACTGCATTCATTGCCCCTTTGTTTTCTATAAGCAGCTGATGATTTTACAGCACAATAAAATTAGCCTCTTAATGGCTGGCTTATGAGTTTTAGCTGGATTTTTTTTTTTCCTCCTACTGGACATTTCTCCACTGCTCAAAGAAATTAACGTCAGGTGTAAAGTTAATATCTGCCTTGTTCATTTATTCTTCTGTAAGCAATCAAGATTTCCCCAAATCACAGGGCAATCTCTTGCCTTTTGAGAATTAATATAGGCCCTGTTCTCTCAATTTAGTTTAACAAAACAACTGGCATAAGTTCAATGGAACCGATGATTACTCTGAGAGGTTATGGCGAACCGCAGAAGTTGTTAGCGAAAAGCTTGCTTGTAAGATCCCCTAAGAGGAAAAGTATATGGATATTTCAAAATGTAATTAACGGTGTATTCTAACAATGCAAGAAAGAAACATCAGCTGGTTGAGCTGCAGAGGAGCCTGGCTGCACACAGAGAGCTTTGGCTTGCCCAACAGCCACCACTCCCTCGAGAGCCAAGGACGTGACGAGCACCAGAGAGGACCACTTGCTGCTCACTGCTGCCGAGAAAGGCATCAGGGCAGGCTCTGTCTGCAGGGGCTCCCTTCACGCTGCCAACCTCACTGTGCTCCGCAGCGTGGCTCCCTCCCTCATGGGCATGGTCGCTGGGGCTGGCACCCAACCAGAAGGAATAAATCTTTTAAAAAAATGTCCATTTTCACTCCACTATAGCTCTCGCTCAAAAATAAAAAAAAAAAAAGGGATTTGGGGCAAGAATGTCTCAAGCTTAGATTTTGGTTTAATGCTATGGTTTGTAGGACCAATGCTATGGTTTGTCGTTTCAACAAAATTGTTGAGGGTTTGGTTTTTTTTTAAAGTTAAATAAGAAGCAGCGAATAAAGAAATCCTAAAAAGCAATTTATTTTTAAAATACTTTTAATCATTGAAAAAAAATCGATTTTCAAGCTCAGCATTTGTAAGCTGAGGTGAACATCTAATGTAGCAGGGAACAGATTTAAACAGATAAAATGATTACAAAAATGTGAGTGATATTACACATGGAACAAAATGGCACAATGGTCTACAAGGCCCGTATTAGAACAGTGAATATAAAAGAAGTTTAAGCTCAAATTTTTTGAAAGTTACTCAGCATCTATTAAAATTTCCAGCCTTTCTGGATGTGCATGCTTTGCTGTTTGAAAGCCCAGGCTGTTTTCAGGACTGGTCCTTTAGAGGCTTGAGCCCTACATCAAGCATCATCCTAGTACAGGGACAGCTCTTTTTTTAAATCACTGGACTTCACATCTTTTCTGCCTTGGCTAAACATGTTATGGTATGGCCTATGCATGCCTCACCAGTCACTAAAAGTCTGCAATTTATTACTTTTAATACAGTAGCACTGAAAGACCGCCTTAAAAAAAAAACACACACCCAAAACACCAGCCTTTGTGGTGCCAGGGCCTTGCTTGCCCTTCAATGGACAAGCTATGTGTGAGCAGGGGCAGAAGAGCAGCCTGAGCCACCAGGCAGGACCAAGGCTTACATCCCCAGCTGCTGTCTTACAGCCGGTTGCCTCCCCCTTGAACTGTGTAGCCTCTTGCATGCCAAAAACATTTCTGTGAACGCAATGCTAGAACTACTGTTGAAAGACACACAACAACGGAGCCCAACTTGTTTTTAAAAAAAGACGACAGAGGAGGGAAATAAAAAAAAAAATCCTGGACACAGTCACATCTATCTCAGTAAACAGGACTTTTTCAGACCTTGGGGTCAGACATACGACCAGTCTACTGTGGGTGAGTGACTGACTGTCAGCTTGGCCACTTTCACTTTTACCCACCATTTGCCAGGGGCTAAGCCCCTACACACGCTGGACGCGTAGGGCTGCTCAGCCAGCACGCAGGTGTCGGTGTTCCCTGTTTACCACTTGCTGCAGCAGTTTGCTCAGCGGCACTCATCTACCCTGAATGGCCATACTTCAGGATTAGGACCAAAGCCATTTCATCCCCCCCACCCCCCATGCAGTATCTCTGAGACACAAATCTGTTTCTAAATGAAGCAATGCTTATCTCATGCATGCTACGGGTGTGATGTCATCCCTTCTGGCAAAGGAACGAGGATGTCTACAGCCTCCATGGTGCAAAAATGCAGGAACTAAAGTTAACATGTCTAAGACTTTGTTAAAATATGGTGATAATTAAGAAATATAATTACAACTACAAAGTTAATTCCTCTTTGAACTCTTACAAACAAGTTTTTAATTTGCACCAAAAATTTACATTTCGGATTTCAAGTCAACCATGAATGGCTACAAGCTTGGCAGGGGACTCAAGGCGGTGGCTGGCGGAGTCTGCCAGGCTCGGGGGCAGGAGCACTGTGGTTTCCTGGGAATGCCACAGGCGAACGGTCGCCAGCAAACCCTGGGTGCACACAGGTGAGCCGATCGGATCGCTTTAAACTGCCTCATGTGTTGTACAAGTGTGAAAATAATAGCCTTGTCAGATAAACTTCTGCTTTTTATTAAAAAAAAAAAAACACTCCAGCAACTTATAAGGTAATTGATTGCTTTCTTCTAGGCTTTTATTAGTTGTGATTAAGGAGATCTAGTAGCCCTGTTTACACAGCTCTAACAAGTCAGGACCTGCAGTACGTTATTGGCTTGCGGCCCACAACTTGCCGTCCATTCTCAAGAGAATCAATCTGAAGTTGAAAACATCCCCTGTAGGAAGCGAACACATCCCCGCTTATACAGGAACAGAGAACAGTAATAACTTCAGGTCCTGTAAGTTGCAAGTTCAACTTACAGAGATCAGCCCTGACTTGTCATTGCTCTCAGCATGTTCGTGATGAGATCAGAGTGCTCCACAGAGGACTCGTACTTCCAACTTGACAAGGGACATAGGTGAGCATGTTACACTTCACTGTTACTTGCAGCTCAGACTGCAGAAAAAAAGCAAGAGCTCCTCACTGTTTAACATGCAGTCAAAGCCCTGCCAATCTAAAATGGCTGATCAGTAATACTTTAATTGCAGTTTCATAGAAACAAATTGCTATTTAATTGTAATAAGCTCTTCTGTGGCTTAGCTGGACTGACAATCGGCATACACCTGGTACTAAAAGTAACAAGCACCAACAGTGGTTATCTGGTACTTCATGTACAGGAAGCTCAGGCAGTGAAATCAGACCTGGAACACATAATTTCACACTGAAGAAATATTATACTTAAAAAAATATATACACATAAATGTTCTGATCTCTTATTTGTTATTTTAATAGAGCTGTTCAGAACATAGATCCTTGCAAAAAGCCTCACACCTGACATGTAACTACCAGCCAAAGAATTTGATAAAAAAATTTAAATGATCTTTTCAAATGCCTGACAGTACTTGATAACAAGTCATATTATGCCACTATGCAATTTTTTTTTTTTTTTTTTTTTTTTTTTTTAGTATTTACCCCGAAATTAGATGATGCAAATTTTATCAGTCTTAACTAACAGGGAAAAAGAGAGACAAATTCAGTGTGGTTAATATTCTAAACATGTGACTTAATTTCATAGGCTTCATTTTGGTAAGACATTCTCATTTTATATTTCATAAGATACTGCATAACCTGTTAAAATATTTAAAGATAAATCATGTAGGACTGAAAAGACAGTATCTTGTTGCAAACAGAATTTGGTTAGGAAAGGCTTAATGTCCCACTGCCTGCCAGGATGCGTAAATCTCATAACTAGACAGCTGGATAGGTAAAAACATTAAACCCATTTAAAGGGCAATCTTTTTACAAAATTGTTTCATTAATAAGAGTGACAATTTATATGATTGAGACATTTAGATGCAGTATAGACAGAGCATTTTATCCAGGTTCACGAGGATGGTTTCAGATTAGTAATATTTCCTGATTTTTTTTAACAGCATTCATTTTTGAAAGTGAGGGAAGCTCTTACTGAATGATTATTTGTATGACTTTTCAGCAGCACTAAATGCAGAGGGTATATTTCAGCCTCAGGGTAGCAAATGCATGTGATAAAAGGTGAACAAGTACATGTTTTTCCTTACAGATCTTCTAAAAAAGTGGGTTTTCACATAAGGATAAAGCTAAGTGTTTCCAGTAGCCTTCTATCCACACCTACTGTCCCCATTAGAGCCTGTTTTATTGTCTGAAATGCCTCCGGTTTCAAGAAAGTGTTTTACCTAAAGCAAGACTACTACTTAAATATGTTCTATTGTATATTCATAGCTCCATTAGTCCTCCTCCAATTTAGCACATCAAAGCAAAGGCTTCATCACTTGCATGTGGATTATGCTAACATGAGTGACATTTGTAATCTTATAGGTCTGCAACTTAAGAAATGCTTTTAAAGTAAGCTATTAAATAGGTAGCTGTGCTTTACAAACGAGTCATATAATAGTTTATTTAAAGCCGTTAATGAACTTCAACCTCTACATCACTAAATGCTATACTACATTACTTACTAGAAGTTATTAGCCATCTTCTTAGCACTTCTAGGTTATATTGGACAACCAAAAATCTGTACATGTTAAACACTGTACCTTGAGTGCTTATACTGAAAGAGTATAAAAAGATGCCTACAGTCTAATACTTGAATTCTACATTCATATGACTTCAGGTGTCCTTTCAAAGATATTGAAGCAGCACAATTTGCAGGACTCTACCTAAAGACTTTAATGCCAGATCAAAAAGCTTAGAAACTTATTTTAAAAGTATGTAAGGGCATTTAATTAAAAAGTCATACATAGCTTCAGTCATTTTATTGCTTTATGTTACGCAAGTATTCTTTTGTCTTTACTGTCTGATACTGTACATTATGACATTTTCTTTTCTCTGTGACAGTCCTATTTTTCCTCAAGCACTGAAGTGTTAAAAGAAGAAATTCCACAGACCTCCAATATACCAGAGGTCAAGAAGTAGAATCTGAAAATAAAAATCATCTGTTGGTTGTTTAGACAGGCAAATCTATAAATCAGCTTTTTGTGTATCAGCATCACAACAAAACTAAGTCAAGCTCACTCCGTAACCAAGCACGCTGAACAGCGAACACCTTCTCAAAAACAGAATTTAAAAAGAAAACATAATCATGATGTGTTTCAAATGCATTAGTCTCCTATAAAAGAGGAGTAGCTGTCAATATTGGTTTGTTATTAATTGCGGCAGAGGCATATTCTAGGTGCTTGCAGTTTCCTGACTGAAGGCACACAATGCTCAGCCATAGACTGATGTCAGTATTCTTGCTACAATCATGAAAAGTCAGATTTTTTTTCTCAAAATTATTATGCACAGCTCTACCACCGAGCAGCTGATGGGACAAACCCACTAAGTGAAGCTGCTCCCTTTCCAAGCTTAGAGGAGGCTTTGTTGTTCTGCGCGGGGGGGGGCTACGTGTGGTTTTTGTTTGTTTGCTTTCAGAAAACAGATCATATTTGAGATCAGTTAGTTATAGGAAAACGCCCAGGAAACGTCTTTTTCTTTCCTTAAGATTATCAGTGTTGAAAAGTTAGTCTCTTACCACGGTAAACACAACTTTAAGTTGTTCAGACCAGAATAGCTATTGTATTCCTTTTTAAGGAGGTACAGACCTTTTGCTGGTTTTTATTCTTTGACCTCTTACGGCATATACATACACTCTCATGCTCACTCGCTCATAGACACATGCACAGCCTTAACACAAGATGATTCTGCGGAAAGGAACTGGATAGAAAGAGACCACAAAAACTATATGCGTACCATAATCACTGCAATATGAATTATAATATACTTGCTGTTACTACAATTAAGAATCTCAATGAAAAATAAAGATCATTTTGAAGTAGTGCTCTGTATCCTTACCAAAAGTAACACGGTTAAGTAGTTTAACATATTCTTTACTGGCATAAGAGAAAAAAGTGTCCAAAAAGTAACTTTTAAAGGTAATTGACAATTAAGGTAATGTCTACGTAAGATATAGTTTCAGAATAATGTTTTGAACATTTTTTTTTAAAAAAAAGCAAAGTTTCTAAAACCCATACTCAATTCAGTGTTGTTTTACTTTTTTATTATTTAAATACACCATACTAGAGCAAATGTCTCTGAAAATATCACAAATAAAAGATTTTTCTTCATTCAGCAAATTAGAAGTAGGTGAAAATTTCTACACAGGAGCGGCTATGAGCCTGAATTTTTTTTTTTTCTTTTTTTTTTTTTTTTTTTGCCATGGGAAGTAGCAACATTAGGACAAAAACACTTACATGCATACATACATTGTATTTTACAGAGATACAATAAAAGTGTTTGTGATAGAATATCACAAAAGCCACATCTTTATCTCATGTTCAGTTTGATTGAAACACATTTCCTTACAACACTTAAATATACAAAGAGCAAATAGAATGTTGTTAAGGTAAAACACAGGGTACAAACTGGCCAGTGCCCTGCTAATTGTTAATGAGGGTAGAAAGCAGATTTCAATGCTTGTTTTAATTAGCTTCATTAGTCATCTCCCCCACACACACACACCCCCACCCCCCCCAGATGTCCTCCGGTGGATCTTTTTTCATTTTCTCTACAGTCTCCCATTAGCCCAGGTTCATGGAGTCCTTAATGTTCATATTCAGTCATTTTAATACACCAATAAATGTGGGAAGGGCAATCAAGAATAAAGAAGGTGCAATGGTATGGAGCTGGCATTGATGCTAGCTACAAAGGTGACTTGTCTACTTGGAGACATGGGATCCATCTGTGATGAACAAAATTTGAGATGAAGGCACGCATTCTGCATTACTCTGACCTTTTAGCAGACCTGTAAGAAATAAAAATGGGTATCTTAGCTAGAATACTAAATTTGAGATAGGAAACTACAACATGACTGCTTTTGTCTTTTCCTCATTCACTAATCTCTTTTTTATTAGATTACTTTCCAACTGTGACTTGATTAAGGCTTTCTACACTATCCATTCATGCTGCCAACGTTTCAACTTCAAATAGCAAAAAGCAAACATTTTCTGCAGTTTCACTACTAAAAAGAGCAGGCAGGGGAGGG
>NW_009634619.1:1046-8409 GCF_000690535.1 Cariama cristata | reverse complement strand
CAGGGGAGGGGGGGGGGGGGAAAGAGACGACAACAATAAATAAGCATACTTTCTGGTAGCAAATCGTACAGTGAACAAGGTGGTTTTTCTGGGCCCCTTTTAAAAGGGAAGAAACGTTATGCCATGCCTTTGAAGAAGCCGGTAATATGACCTTATAATTGGAAGAAATAGTGTGTAAAGCAAATGAGAAGCAATATCCTCCCAAGGCAACTTTGGTTAATATGCTGCATTGCACAAGAGCTAAATATAGATATTTCAGGATTCCCCCCCCCCCTTTAAAATTCCTCATCTGGTGTGTTAGTTAATGTTACATAAACATTTTAATATATGAAGTCAAACATGTGCTTTCACACTGGTGTTAATGAATTGTGATAATTAAAAGTGTCTAACTCAATGAAAATCTAAACTTTCATGGATCAAATAGAAATGATCATCCATAGTCTTCAAATACAATCTGTTTGCAATTACCAAAATGAAATAATATATATTAGATTTTTATGGTTTTTAAATGACATTTTGCGCTTCCCAGGAAGTTCTTTTTTCACCCTTTCTCTAAGTTACTAAAAGCCTGAGGTCTATTAGTAACTGCAACCCCCCACTTTCAAGCTAATTAAAGTAGTAGAGGCTTGGAGGTTTAATTCCCCAGAGCTGAAGCTCAGTGTGAGAAAGGTAATTTGTCTGTCCAGAACAAAGATTAGGGAGCAGCCAGCAAGCATATTTAATAAATGAGCATCAAATATCTTCTACTATGGACACAGACAACACCAATTATGTAACTACAAGGGAACTGCTGAGCAATATGTAAACTAGAAGTTTTTTAAGATCTTCTCCGAGAGACGTAATCTAACTCATACTTTATTTAAAAGTATAGAAGCTGAAGACAAGCGTTTACTACAAACATTGCCAACCGGTGGAAAATTTACACTTTGAGTAGGTGGTAATACTGTTGCCAACAAGAAATAATACAGGAATACTACCACTACCAGAAAAGCATAGAGAATTCTTGACAATACAGCCCTTTCAAATGAAACGGTACACAGTACATCACAAGCCAGGAATTTGCATTCTGCAGGCAAGCACTACCAAGGTTTAGAGAAAACAGGGTTGTTTTTTTTTTTTGGGGGGGGGGGGGGGGGGGGGTTTGTTTTTTGTTTTTTTTTTTCCCAAACTACACAGCAAGTGATGAGAAGTTATAATTTACATGTGTGAATTGCCTTGGGGAGGCAAAAGGCAGGAACAGCCACCATCACTGCTTTTGCCTCCTTAAAAAGAAAAGCAAGTTTTTAAACCAAGTTAGATCATGCAACCCTTTCTGCCTGCACCAATCACCAACAGGTATTATCCTGTAAACTATATTAAGACAACAGTGAGTTCCTAACTGTCACCTTCACACATGCAACAATAATGTGTTTTAATGCTGGGAGTATGTCTCAATCTCTTCAGTTTAATGAAAAAAACTGAATATTCTGCTGTGTCTGTAATATCTAGTGGTAGAATAACCTGGTGACCTATTGATCTTTAATATTTAATAAAAACTATCTGTTACAGCCAACAGTGTCATAGTGGAAGAACATTTTTAATTAGTAGCCCTAAAACACACAGCCTTCTGGAAAACATCTCTGATGTAAACATCTTTAGACTGTTCAACAGCCAACATAAAAAACACAAGTCTTTTGGCACTGCAGCTTCCAAAACTCCAGCAACCTGACAAATCTATGAGTTATCAACTTGTCTCCTCAACCATACTTCAGTTTCCTGGGGTTCAGGGGCTCCACAATTCCCCTTTGAAAACTGGTAGGAGAACTTACACCATATTCTTGTGAGATTATATTATTTAAAACAAATTTTTAAATCCCAAACTATAATCTCTCCCCCCAACCTTCTCCCGAATACCTCTTCATCTGCCTCATCACAGACTAGCAATGCAGTTAATAGGCAGTGACAGGAACTAATAAAAATCTGTTCACACTATTTTCTCCCCGTTTAGCTTCTACCAGGTGTCTACAGTTGTGAGCTCTGCAAGCCCAGTCCAATTTCACTTCTCTTTCCCATGTTCTATGTTCCTCATCATGTCTACTGCTTTTATTGCAACTAAATCATTTTTACGTTTTGCTAAGGCATAGTAAGAAACTGATAAAACTAAATGACAATTTAGACACCTATTTGAAGTTACATTAAACTTTACTTTCGTAGAAGACAAGTGGATAAACCACTCTCTCAGAATGGTAAACCTTTTACTGCAGTGTATAAAGATGAATGGTTTTACCTATATTTTGAAATGGGATACCTACAAATACTCATTTAACAGATTCACTGCTCGCTAGTCTATATTACAGATTTGTTTCATTAAAATTCACAACAGTATAAATCTATGAATCTTTAACTGTATTTGTACTTCCTTCAGAAGAGGCTGCACATTCTGCTCCAATCGTAATTATCTTTGTTCTGCCTAACTATATAGGACTTTTGTACTCAACTCTCTCATCACCTCGATTGACAAATTAAGTAAATAAAAAGGCCCATGTTTTATTTTGCTGTAATTACATTCACTGCATAAGACTTGAGAGAATACTTAAAATTAATCAGTAAATTTATGCACAGAAAAAAAGCAAACAGAGATATTGAAATGCAGCAACACAACAACAAAAAAATCATGGAAATTAAAAACCAGTTTGTGTTTTCTTGGACATATTTCTCCACTAACTAGAAGCACTAAAAAATATTCTGTACATTACAGAATAGATCAGCCTAACATTTGTCCCAGATTTTTTTAATCTTCCAAATTCCTATTTGCAGATAAATGTTATTTTTTGTGATCCTTACAGACATTAATGAAGTTCCTATTGTAAATCTATAAAGAATTACCAACTGAAGTGTGCACTTTTTGTTTCATTGCAATAACTCAGTGCTGTGTGATTGCCTGGGTTAATGATGAAAAAGTCAAATATACTATCAGAGCTGATGGAAAAATCTATCACCAATCTGAAATTAAAATTCATCTGTGGTCAATAAGATTTAATATCCATGCAAGTGGCGCTGTAAAGAGTAAATGAATCAATGTCATCAATACATAATCAGTATGAAATATGATGTGAATAAAATTATGTGCAAGAGTCATACATTCACTCTTTTCTGGACCAGGGTGGAATGAACAGTCTCTTAACTCAAGGTTGACAGTAATTGTTACAAATTAGGCACAGCAGTTATCAAAATGCACTCACTTGCATAGCTTTAGGACTTATTAAGGAGATTAAAATAGATCTAAAACTATCTAGTTTCAGAGTTACAGGACAACTGTTGATCAGAGACTTTTTTTTTTTCCTTCTTCTTCTCTATGTGATTTGTACAGTCATTATTTACTCATTTAGCTAGAAACCAAGAGCTATCAACCACAGAGATATACAATCTCTACTTGAGCTATTAGTGTTATGGAGCGATAAGAAAATAGCACTTTGGTTTTTAAATCTGAGTTATGACATACAAAACAGACAAGAAAATACTTCTGAAAGAGTACCCCAGCATGCTTCCTCAACTAAAACCTATATATTAAAGTGAAATACATTGCTTTAGTTCAGGAACCTTCTCTTCGTAAGACATTTATTTCCATATTAAAGGATCTAATTTTCCTCCCACGGAAACCTGCTCTCTTGTAGCCCTTAATTTCAAGACTATAAAATAAAATACTTCTCTTCGTTAAGGGTTCATATTAACATATGCTCTCCATTTTGCTTTGTACATAAGGAGTTCAACAGCTGTACAGATGCACAGGCCCAAACCAAAACAAACTGACTCATCCTATGTGTCATTTAAAAGGTTAGCATTTTCTCCCCATACCCCATGCCTACATTATTTAAGGTAAGTTCAGTTACTTAAAGGTCTCCTTGCAGGGGTGGGGAATGTCCGCTATTAGAATGAAAAGCAATTGATCTTCATTTAGCTCTAATAAAGCTTATTAGTAATTGTTGAGTATTCACCTTCTGGTCTGGCAGTAGTGGATTACTCTGAAGTGAATTCAAATGGCCATTGATGAGAGCTGTAGGTCTATCATGTTCACAAAATAAACTGCCATTGATGTAGTGAAACCGATCTCCGGGGACCAGGCGATTCCGGCAGGTAGAGCATGTAAAACACTGAAAAAGGAAAGAGACAGCAAGTGAAACTACAGCACAAATTAAGTATGCTGCAGGTTTGAAAATTACACTTCAGAGACTGCAAGTACAGTTGAGATATGGAGCTGCTCGGTTCCTAGTATCTCCAAATATGGCATTAGTCTTACCTGTTGGGACCACGCAGTACATAACTCAAGTATAGTTTTACCGATTACAAGGGAACAAAGCGACTCGCTCAGGGAAGCTTTATAATATATACTCGTATTTCTAGTTACTGCTTTGCATTTGGTTCATAAGCAGATGCAGATTTTATACTAAAGCAGCATGGCAGTACTAATCAGCTACTAAAAAAGAATTCGGAGAAAAAAGCCCTCACCTTAAGATGATAGACGTTGCCCTGTGCCCTCATGACCAGCTCACTGGCAGGAATGGACTGTCCACAGGCACTGCAAGCACCACTATTTCCAAATAACCTGAAACAGAGGTGATGATCATGAATAATTTAATACACAGGAGGCTCTAAGCATTTTGCGCATCACCGCAATGGTTTATTACACAACTGTTTTAGACTTCTGACCCCCGTCTTCCACCTTGTTTACGCGTCATAATACGAAAAACTGTATTTTTGTGTAACAACTGGTAGCTTCACCCTACCTTGGATGTGGTTACACAGGATTTAATCAGAAATATTGACTTACACCTCTAGAAACACAAACAATTCTGTACTACATGCATTTTATCAGATTACTGGGTTCATCATAAAAAAAAAAAGATACAATTCATGACTGGAGTTTAAATGCATTGTGTCCTTGAAATTATATGAAGAACTCTTTTGTACTTTAATCATATCTTGAGATATGAGTCATCAAAAGGGTTAAGAGGATTTGATTGTATATCTAAGAAGACATCATGCTCAGTGTATTGAAACTCCAGTAAACCTCCATCAGTGCAGAGTTTCCATTAGAAACTCTCTGCTATCCAGGTTGATATATAATGTGTATGGGTTAACCTTTTCAATCATGGTGTCAACACTTTAGATTTGCCTCTGCTCATCTCTTTCATCCTAACCTTCTCTCTCTCTTGATAATGAAATGCTTGCTCCAACTTCCCTCTATCTGCTCCTGAGTCCACAATTTAGATTACTTCATCTCTGCTAGCAACAAACTGAATGAAATTTCGATTTGAGCAGAAAGTAATTTACCGGGATCTGGACCCATTTGTCATCATATCTCTCTGGGTGTTTGCTGTATCACTGCAGTTTTCCTATGCAATCAAATGAGACCACAACATCTGCCATTGGGGGGGGGCACACACAGTGGGGGGAGGGGGGAAACAGGCAGAAGAGTGGCGAAGAAAAATATATACATAATTCTTCAAATCCATTTAAAGGCACAACGCATTGGCTCAAAATATATACAGTAATGATTATCAAGTTCTACTTTTCCAGCCTGCGTTAGCTAGAATTAGAAAACCTTTATTTGCTTTTGCGTGCCTCTCTAATACACACAAATATTTATAAAGACTACCACAATCATTTCGCAGTAAAAAAGGAAACTGAACTAGCTGGCAGGGTCACAGACCCACTTTTCTGCACGATGTAAAACATAGTAATAGGATTTACAAATTAGCGTATTGGTGTCATAATAAATATTAATATTTGCATCTCCTTCCTGTCCAAATAAAGTCATAAAATTCTGTTTGTGTCAACCGAGGCGACGCATTACAACAGAATACCCGTAATCTGAATGATTGCAGTGTGCCTCCGTATAAAAATAATTGCTTTGAATTTTCAGAATCTGAGCTTGCAGAGGAGGCTTGTCATGTTCAAACTACTAATTTGCTGTCGCCACTTTATTGAAAATAGCCTGTAAGTTGTTATTAAATGTATCGACTGAACGACAGAGAGAGTAGTAAAACTGCCCCTTAAGATGGCTTTTAATAGGAAGCTGAGAAACAAATTTTGCAGCAGCATCGATTTGAAGAGTTCAATCAAAACTCCATTTCAAAACTAATTAGTCGGAGATCCACGACACATTGACATGTTCTTGCAGAATCACAGTGGTTACAAAGGGAAAGCCGAACTAATACATCGTCGGGACCTCCAGCCAAAGGGACTAAACTGTCTGGAAACTCAGGGTCCATTATTAGGGCATCTTCTAAACCAGGACCAGCTCCCAGTAGTTACGTGATGTATTGGGGTTACTTCCAAAGCTTTACAATACGCATTTTTCTTCCTCCATTGTTACTAGTAATGAAGCTGGCATGTAGAAAAGGTGCACGGGAAGCACGGCAAAGAGGAGCCAGCAAGGCACTGCTGCATTCTACAGCAAAGACCCAAAAATCTCAGGTAGGGCTGGCGACAAGAGCATCGCCAGGTAGGGGGGAGGAAGAAAGGCAAAGATGAGCAGACAACGTTACTAGTCCGTTCAGAAAGCTGAACCTGGCGAGTGGTCTCTCGCAACTCCCCCGTACAGTTGCACCACCCAACTGAAAACACAGCTTTCGGAATACTGATCTCATTGTACTACTTGTCTTCATTAAGCATTCATCTGTTACACAGTTCTCTCTGACTAGAAGTGGTCCTACACCTTGAACGTCTGCAAATTCTAATAAACGGAGTCAAACTAACCCAGAGGTTTTCTGCACATCTTAGGTTTTCCCTAAGGATGTTCCCAGAACAACTCTGTTTTGGGAGGTCACTTCAGCTGAATCTTCTGCTAAAATTCCTAAGAATTACTTGCAAAGTCAGAATACATTTCCGCTGCTTTGTATTATTTACCAGGAAAATTAAGCTTATTTTTTCCTTACCTACTGTTACGAATGGTTTTGTTCTGTAATACCATTAACAGGAAAAAGGTTTTATCTTTTAAGAAAATGTTATTCCTCCTTACCAGTAAAGGAAGTCTTCCACAGTAACTATTCTTTACTGAAAAAGTTGTTTCACATGGTTTCTGAGAGGCTGGAGAGCTAATTATCTAACCAGGGGGACTGTCCAGGACAGTATTTGATTTAAAAGGCTTGAGGCTTTAGGTGCTCAATTAAGTAGCTATCGGTCTCAGACTGGACTTTAATGGGCTCTTTTCTCTTTAACTGCAGCAATGGGTAGAGATACCCCAGGTCAGGCTAATTAAAGCCAGGGGACTCTTTAATTGTGATGACAGAATTGGTTTCAGTTTCCTCTTTGGGTCCTCAGTCCAAGAAGGTCATTAATATTTCAACATTTGGGCAATGCAATCAATCACAAACATCAAGAG
>NW_009634618.1:0-928 GCF_000690535.1 Cariama cristata | reverse complement strand
AGCTCTCGCCCATCCTTTGCAGTTTTTGCTGGGGGAGGTCTTTTTTTCCTCCCCCTGCTTCGTGCAGTAAGCGCCAAGGGCTTTGAAGAGGTAACTGCGAGGCTTTGCTGCATCCCATGGCTGGCAGGAGGCTGAGCCCTGCCGAGTGACCTGCCTGTCCTACTGGTGGGGCGAGCAGCCTCCCTCGGAGGAGCGGGTAAAGCCACCGGCACCGGTGGCACAGCCCTTGCACTGGCCGGATCGGCTCCGGCAAAGCCAGCTGCAAGAGACCTGCTCCATCCTACCTGCCACCGTCTATCTCCACGGATGGCCGCACCACGCATCCCGGTGTGACCACTCGTTCTTTGCAAGCGGCAGAGACCCCGCGGAGCACCTTAAGCCAGAAAGAGGACCCGAACCAAACCGTCCTCCAAACCCAACCCACCGGAGCAAGCCAGAGCCGATTGCCCTACGGCCACGCAGTAGCCCCAAAGCTTCTGCAAAAGGCGAGGGAGAGCCGGGCTGTCCCACCCCGCTCCCCCCTGCCCTGGGGCTCCCTGGGGACAGGTGGATTCCAACGCGCGCAGAAACCCAGCCCTCCCCAGCACCCCAACTTCTGCCGCAGCAAGCCCTGCAGCAATATCACACAGTACGTTATCGTTAGGGAGACAGCTATTCTGGTCTAATTGCCAGTGTTTCACAGAAAACATGGCAGCCTCTGCCTGCTCGGAACAACAGAACTGACCCTGTGTAATCACCGTAAAGACAAAGGATGCCCGAAAGAAGGAACAAAAATAGATGTTAAAAAAGAGAAGGGAACATAAGCACACAGTCGGGTTGACCCGGGGAGGGAGCAATGAGGGTTAAGCTCTTCTTGCGAGAGCTAATTTAAGGTCAGGCAAATCCTGCTGACAGATTATTTTTTGCCTAAAACACCCAGAGCAGTGGC
>NW_009634617.1:715-965 GCF_000690535.1 Cariama cristata | reverse complement strand
CGCCGGCCGGACCTGACATTCCACGCGGGATCTCTGAGCCTCGCAGCGGGGCCCGGCCGCCCCACAGCGCGAGCGCAGTCGTGGCATTACGAGTGCGAGATGTGACTTGTCGTTCCTAATCTGCCTGTACTTTTTGTCCTCTTGCGTTGGTATTATTTTTTTTTATTATTATTATTTCTTGTTCTCCCTACGTCAAGGAGGCCGGATCCCTGTACCTTGTGCAACACAGGACATGATTGTAGATGCCAGT
>NW_009634617.1:0-276 GCF_000690535.1 Cariama cristata | reverse complement strand
GCCGCGTCGCGCTCCCCCGGCCTGTGCTTGGTGACGGAAGGGTCAGAAAGCCCTCTGCGGGGAGCGAAGGCAACCGGGGTCCCTGCCCCGGCGGCGTCCGCCCTGTGCTCGGGAAGGGAGCTGCCTTCCTGGGGCTTCGGTTCTCCCAGTTGTTCTCTACTACGATTTAATTTACTCCTCATGGGCTTTGACGGAGCCGTGGCCTCTGCTCCGAGCTGATGGACCGTGGTGGAGGGGTGTGGGAGCCCCACGGCGCCAGCGCCTGGGGGCAAAAAG
>NW_009634616.1:0-43420 GCF_000690535.1 Cariama cristata | reverse complement strand
GGTGGTGTTTATGGCACGCAGATCGGCTGTACGGGCTCGGGGCTTTTCCTTTATTTTCCTTTCCTCTGCAAAATGTTGGCCTGTGGTCCGAGGCGGGGGTGGGGGAGCTGAGGCGAGAGGGGTTCGCATTGTGCTGGGGGTTGGGGCCGGGGTGAGCCTGGGCATAAGGGCTTGTTTTCCTGCCAGCCCCTAGATTTCATTGTGTGGCCTGTCTGGCAAAGGCAAGAGCTGCTCATCCGTTTTGTGATCCTTAAAGTCACTGAGCAGAGTCTGGGCACAGCGTCCGTGCGACCAGGGAGTGAATTTTGCCTTCAAAAGCAATAACATAAAAGTTTCATTCTCTTCCTTGTTTGTGACTAAACTGACAAGCCATATATGAAACATAAACTAACTGGGGCTACTAATAATTGTAGAGCTTTTAGCACTTTGCTTTTGACCTCTGATTTTAGGCCCAAATGGATTTTGGGTTTGTGTCCTGGATCTCAGAGAAGAAAGACCGTCTTTTTGAGAGCAGCAGAGGATTACACTGTCTCAGGCTCTGGTCAAGTCAAAAGAGCCATAATACATACGCTAAAGTTTCATCTGTGTGCTTTGTTTGCTGGTGGATTGTCTCTGCAATGAAGATAGTTTTGTCTTATGTGTAATTTGTTTCCCTTCCATTCACAGGAATTACTACTCTTGGTGTGAAGACATCATAGTGGTAGGTAGGTCTTCCTAGCTCAACTGACTCTCCTGTTGGCATGACAAGCACGATAACTATATCCTAAGTGCCATACAAGTCTTATATTTACAGCCATTCGCAAACAAGAATGCAGTGTATAATGTTGGGAATTTTTACCCTTTGGGAAATAACTTGTACTGGCAACTGTCTAAGCAACCACAGGCTTATATTTCTGCGTGACTGTAACTAGGGCGATTCGGTATTATAGTTAACGTCATATGCCAGCAATACACAGTATTAATCTAAGGTACAAAGTGTCAAAACACTTTTCAGACATTTCCCTCTTCTGGTGGTAATTCTGCACCAAGAGTAAGCATTAGAAGTATAAAATGAAATAGGTGTTTGTGGGAAGATGCACACTATTGATGTTGTTAATGGCATGCTGTTCTTACTGAACTCTTCAAATATTTTTGAAGAGTATGTAGTAGGGTGAGTTCAAAATGCACAGCACAAATTGGTATTTAACACCTTAAATTGTGAAACTTACTGCCGTGGGATGTCGTGGGAACACTTAGTATTCATGGGTTCAGAGAAATGACACATTCTGACTTTAAATGCCAAAAACATTTGGAGCTGAAAAAAGTGTCTGAACTGCCACTTGCTGAAATCAGGAGAAATGTATGTAATTCCTGTATGCGTACGCTAGTGTTATATTTTACTGAGCATCTCTTACTACTGGTTGCCAGAAACTGGGTACTGAGTTAGGGACATCCGTGGCCGGACTGAAGGCAGCACTCCTCACAGGCTAAAGGAGCCAGGACAGAAACAGCAGTAGGCAAAGGTTGTGGTCAGCTCTCTGTTGTTTTGGGCACTTCCACTTTCAACATAGTTTGATTTTTCAGGAAAGCTTTATATAAATATTTTTCGTTGAAACCTGCTGAATTTATTGAAATTTCTCCTTCCTTTAATAGCATCTCGTATTTTTACCTGACTACCATGTAACAAGTTAATTACTTTTGTGCTCATCGGTGTTCTGAATAAAGTTAAGCCCTCCTTGATCGCACATTGGTAGATCTTTGACCTGTACTCATCACCTCCAGTATGGCAGCCATGTGGCAGCACTATATCCTCCACACCACTACAGGGCTTTGCTCCCAGAACACAAATTATATTACCAAGTTATGAAGAACAGTATTTCATGATTGTATCTCACAATATGACGGACATTGTCTCAACTTCTCTTGACTCCAGTGGAATTAAATGCTGTCATTGCTTTGATCAGGTTTGTTTATTTTCGCTAATGCTTACTTGCCTGAAGTTGGTAAGGAGACAGGCATGTTTTGATGAAAGGGGGTACGTCCATATTTCATTATCAGTGGGGAAATATTTTAAAACTGAGAAAAGGAAGTAATAACATTTATCAAAAAATAACTTTTCCATCATTAATGGTCAGCATAGGCAAGCAAATCTTTTCCTCGTTTTAAATTCTACATTTGCTGGTGAGCTTCATATGTTCAGTTGGTTCCATATTTTATTTTTAAAAGTATAAATTATAGAAGTCAAGTTATCACATTTATTTTCTGCTTCTTGTCATGTTTCATATTTTATGTAGTTTGTTTTGGAAGAGTAATTCAGCTGAAAGTAAAACAAACTCATTCTTTAATTTAGTGTCCAGGTTTGCAACATTGTTATGCTCTGCTTTATATTTGTAGTCTAATGTTTTATAAATAATTTATAAAAATAATTAAAGTTTCTGTGTTTGGCAAAATAGGTTTCTCATATTTGGTGAACTAAGACAGTTGGATAGTTTTGCTAGAGGTTTTCTGCTCCTTCCCCTTCAGAGAGCATATGTACATGTTGCATATTAATAATAAGGTATCAGACTTCACCACTTACTGCTTTACAAAGTGTATTTACATTAAGCTCTGAACCTGATTTCTGTTCATGTTGAAGCTAGTTCAAAGGCTCTTCTGTCATGTAGGAATTAGAATGAACATGAAAATGAAATACAGAGACTTTCTGAAGTGGAATATGGAAGAATCGGTTAGCATGGATGTAGGGGGTTTAAGTGTGAGAAAAAGCCTTTATGGCAACCTTGACAATATCCAGATGTATATGGTAAAGGGACAAAAAGTATATGTATATGTCTTGAGAGTGCCGATAAAAGCTTTGAAGAGGGCTAGCATGGGAAATGAGATGTTAGAAATGAACAAAGAGGGATAGCCCAGGAGTCTTTTATGTATGCGTGGGTTTCAACTGTTGCAAGTCAAAGCAGTGTTTTACAGTGACCTCAGCGCTAGGTTTTCACCTTCCTCCAAGCAGGCAGGAGAGAGTACAATGAACTCACACACTTTGGTTGCCTGATGCCTGATTCTGCAATCGTTTGCTCGCATGAGTCGTCCCATTAATTGCAGCTGAACTGCTCATGTACATAGGGCTTCTTGTACATAGGTTGGTGTGACCAAGGGGTTTTGGGTTTGAGCTTAATGTGGGCTTTGCAAAGGACAATAATTTGCCTTTGTAGTAGCTGCATGATTTATATTTTGTTTGAACATGGCCCATCCCCATTCTGCTTTCATGCAATACGGCTTGTTTTAAGAGGCAAAAAGTTGCTGTTTAATCAGTACTGTTAAACATGAGGCAGAACACAACTGGTGTATGTACTGTATCCATATGCATTTTGAAAAATCTTAAGTTTTATGCTGGTATAAATCTACAATAGTTTTAAGTGCTGTCTTGGCTATATTCCAGCGTGGCTGGGAATAGCACTTGACCACGTCTTAGGGGTAGCAATGGTAGTTTAGTGTGCTGAATTTCTGTTACATTTCGCTGGCACTCACCTAACGTGAAGTTCAAGTTGAGGGTAAGTGTGTCGGGAGAAATATGTGGATAAAGCAGTTAACATCTTAATATAATAAAATAATTGTCAGGTAAGGAGGAGATTCAGACTATTTCTCAGTAATTCATGCTGGTAAATCACACTGAAAATGATGGTAATTATAAGTCCTGCCTGGTGGTTATAGATGTCTTGTTCTCCCTCTCCCCCCTCCTTCTTTTTCTTTTTCCCTTTCCTGTCCAGTTGCCCCTCTTCCTTTAGCCTTTTCTTGACGTTTAAAAAATGCAATTGCAGCCCGAATTGGCTTGTGTTTTCTTTATGGGAGACAGGATCAGATGTCTGAAAAAAAGGGAGAAATAAAGTGAAAGAAGGGATTGTATGTGGTTATAAGTGCACCATAGGTTTAAACGGAAACCTTACTACTTGAATGGAGTCAAGATAGGTTTAATCATTTTAGGGTAATTGCGTCTTTTATAGATGCCCCTGTGCAGACACCACCAAAACAGTGGGTTTCCTTTAAGTTTGTGATCTTTGTTTGGCATTATTTTGGAAAATAAAGGTTGTAGAAGAAGAAAGTGTGGGAGAAAAGAGAAAAGGGTAGTGGGAAAAAGAGTGTTCAGTCCCAGCATTTTAGGCTGCACTGTGTAGAAGGCTCCCTTTTAACCTTCTTATTGTAGTGGTGAATTTTAAGGAATGGGATTTTTACTGATGCTAATCAAAAACTATAAATAAGAGACTTCAACTAGCCACAACAAAGAAACGATATTTAATAGCTGTAGGCCATAGTAGTCAAGTTTAACAAAAATATTTTCAGTGCTTGTGACCGTCTCAATACATATGTTTTTATGAATTAAAAAACAGCTGTTTTTCTTTTCTAGTTCACCTTGATCACCAGAACAAACTCCACAAGAGATGGTAAGTGGTATTTATGGGTTTCTATGTGTCACGTTTTATATACAAAATGCATATAAACACTTTTATTGAACTGTCAATGCAGACATGTAAAAATTAGATGTGAAAGTAGCTAAATTGCTTTGAAAATAAAATTCAGATGACAACAGTGAGTGATTTGTCTACTCCTGGGAAGACTCCAGAGACATAACAGGAAAATAACAGAGGACTCTGGTCATTTGCCTTAGATTTATAGCTTTTGTTTCCTTGAGGAAATCTCTTATTTCCATTTATTCTGCAGCTGAAAAAGCACAGACATAGAACGAAGTTAGACTTTAAAGTGTTTCTTTCCCTTTCCACCCCAATGTAAAACATTTCTGTAATTTCTTTTTTAACAGATGTATTTTTAAAATTCAAATCTAAAAGGGGTTTTCACGGGTCACTTTCAACAAAAAAGCCACAAAAAGCAGTTGGACGGGCACCAGCCGCGCAGTTCTCTCTACATGAACTGGCTTTTTGTCTTCCTTTCCCCTAAATTAACAACTGGAGCTAGTCAGCTAGACAAATCAGCCAGCTGGATTCCAGAGCTTTCATCCAGAGTAAAGTCATCAAGGCCCTTTTTAGAAACATTTTAGAAGAACTGGAGATAATTTTTGAGCTTTAAAAGAATATGTTGTCATCTTTAGAAATACATAGAATGTAGGAGATACCTGCTTTTGTCCAGTTTCATGATGTTTCCAAACTGGATTTTTAAGTAGTGGAGAAAATAGACAAAATGTTCTAAAAGTAACCTGTGAATGTATCAGATTTGACAACAGGACATTCTCATCTGACTGCTGAAGGATGAGGAGTCAGTGTGACATTCTTAAGCAAAGCAAGAACAGTAAATAAAACATTGTTCATCCTAGCTTTTAGGTGGTTGGATGATTAAGAATGAAGAAATTCCATATGGAAGGCAGATGCTTTTCTTACACCCACTCATCTTAGGAATAAATATTCTGAAATGCATGGTCTTGTAGCAGTGCAATGTTAGACCAAAAGGAGAATCAGAATGAAGTTTCACCTGCATGAATTGTTACTTTTCAGGAAAGATAATTTGTCTGGACTTTTAAGTCATGTAGCTGAGCCCCACAGCCCTTCACAAATAGGGTGCAATTTTTGGTCAAAAATATCTTTAAAAATGGTTGTTTGTTGTGGTGGATTTTCTTTATGGACTCTATTAGCCAGACGCGTTTTGTTTCTGAGAGCACTTAGCAATGACCTTAAAAAGAGATAGCATTTATAGAACTGTTATGGGATAATGGGCTCAATTTTGCAGAAAGGAGGGAAACATGAAAGTTACAATTATTATTCCAAACTCTAGCATTTGCATTATTGCCTGAGCACCAGAAAGTGAAAACAAATGTAAGTAAATGAAATTAACTTCTCTTGATATTGTTAGCATTAAATGGGAAGTATTTCTTAAGTTTGTTTTTTCTGTTTTGTTTTGAGATTTTTTTCTTTTTCCCAGAGAATCATTCTTTTAAGGCTAAGGAATGGTGCCAGTGCAGATCAAGAAAACATGCTTAAAGAAAGATTTTTGTCTTGTATGCCCTTTTTTTTGAAAAAAAGACTGTAAATGTCACATTCATCTCTGAAAACCTCAGCTAATCTTGCCATAGTTTTGAGTGTTTGCCAAAACATGGCTTAATTAAAATTCTTCCAATTTAAAGTACAAGCATTCTGTTCTGACCCAGATAAAAGATTTTCTATGAAAATTAAGATGCAGGGGAAAGAAAAAAACATTTGCTACTGTTTATTTTGCTTGTTCTAGGCTCTAGTTCACTTTATGGCCTTCTTTTAAGATCCTCTATTGTCCCTTCTTTTTGAGAGTGGGATCAGGAGGGAGACAAAATGGCATGTAGGGAGGGGGCTTAAGGCTAGAGGGACTGTGGGGCTTTGTAGTTGCTGGTGAAATCTGAACAGCATGTAACTATTTCTTCAGGAAAACGAAGATTAGCTGGAAGCCAGGAGAAGATGTGTTACAGTATGTTTCATTCTATAGAATTATTTTTCCATGGACTTTATCAGTGGTACTTTATTACCCCTTTTCATACGCTGGTTGCTGATGAGCACAAAAGGGAGATTTACTGGCAGCTTGCACTTGGCTAAATACAGTCTTGTTTTTGATCGAGGCCATGATGGATATATGAACTTGGCTGAATTGCCATTTGACCTTTTCTGAGAGACTTATTTTGGCAGTCATATGGAGGAAATACGTTACTGTATAAAATGAATGCCTTTGTTTAATATGGAGGAATTTTAATCTCTTGTGTTTTCTGTCTGCGAATTTGGAAATTGGGTGTAGGTTGTAATACATACACCTTGAAATGATTCAGTTCTGCAACTCACTTGAGCGGCTAAGGAGTTGTGGAACCTATCCACACAGCATATCCCCTAAAAAGAATTGATTCCCACTGTAGTAGCACAAACACTTGGAAAATAGCTTCTGAACACTGCAACTTCTCTATTGCTAATTCTTCACTGCTAGTTGTATTGATGCAAAACCAATGTCTTTTAAGAGTAATGAAGTGTAGTTGCACTTGCACTGTGTTAATACTTGCCCTCTTTCAGATCTATATGGTTTATCATAGGAAGAGGATGACTACTTCACGCTTGCTTTTACAGTGTTTCTCCCCTCAACTACCATTTGTTTTCTTCTTTTTTTTGGTGTTCTTTCCCTCTCCCCCATGTTTTGACCACAGGAAGACACTGAGCCATGGTATTCTCAGCAAGTGTACACAAGGTACTGGAAGCACTATGACTTAGCCATGCGCTGGATGCGTAGACACCAGAAAGCCTACAGGAAAGCCATGGAATCCTTTTATCACCTACCGTGGCATGCTTCTGCAGCCTCTCCAAGTAGCCGCTACTCAAACTGGGATGGGAATGGTTTTCCACATACCCAAAACTATTCTTCCAGCTATAGCCCACATGGCAGAGTTGCGTCCCGTGGGAGAACTCGGCAGTACACAGATGCCCACCGAGGGAGGGAGGATGCTGACAGGGACTTCGAAATGGAGGAGGACTCTGAGTCCGAAGAGGAGATAGAATATGACTTGAGTAACATGGAGATCACAGAAGAGCTTCGCCAGTTTTTTGCACAGACAGAGAGGCACCGGGAAGAACTGCGTAAGTCCATGCTTGTTTCTGTGTTCTCTGGTACTTGGTGGCCATGACATTGAGCAGTGGATGGCTTCAACATTTACAGGTTTTGTAAGAATTCACAGAAATACACGCTGCAAGGGAGCAAGCCAAACGGAATGAAGTAGACAAAACTTATGGGTGCTCTTAAGTACCATTCACTAGAAATAAGTCTCAGGAAATGTTTGAAGGTTTTTCGGTAAGAGAGAGAATAAATTATGACTGCAAAGAGGAAAATAACACATTTGTCCAGAAGACAATATTCATCTTTAGTGCTGAAGGAAAAACTCCAGAATTTTTATGGTTAAATCTAGTTAAAATGCTGTATGTCTGAGAGGGGAACCCAGAGGAAGTGCTTTACTGCATCGCTGAACCCTAGAGTAAGCCTCAATGGATTTTATAACATGGAGCAGCCATTTTGTTTGTTATTCTTTGGCTAACCCAACAGTAAAATTTCATGACCTTTTTCTTCTCCCCCTGCATCCCTAGGGTACTCTTCATTCTGTACTATACCACAAGTTTCTCTTTGTTTTGCATCTGGATCTGGACTCAAGTCCTTAAACAGGGAATATAAGCCAAAGACTTAAGATTTTTCTCAGGTCTTGATCCTCAGAGGTATTGGTCATCTTTGTTTCTGTGAAATTCTTAAAGGAAGTAAAAGATTATGCTGTACTTTACTGACACTTACTGCATATACAAGTGTTGCAGAGAAATTTATTATCTGTTTTAAGAAAGCAGCATGATGAAACTAACTTTTCCCACATGACTCCAATAGGAAATACCCAGAATGAATGTTTAATAGAGCTTTCTCTGAAAGAGGGAGGTGTTCTAAGAATGCATAATAAAGGCAATGATTGGGAGGTAGAGACAAAAATAGTGTTATTTTAAGTTCTTTGATCAGAGGGTATCTGGTGAGCTGAAACACCTCAGCTTAACTTCAGACTTCCCATCAGTATGATGCACAGTTGATCTAGTTAGCAGAGGAAAGTGAATTTAGGAGCTCAGTGGTAGTGCCTGACATGCATCCCTTCCTCATTATGCTTTTGCAGAATCAGCTTGGTGCTCTCTGCTGAAATGTTCCTTTGATGAGGTACAGAATGCTTTAAGATGCTCGGCTACTTCTGGAAATGCAGTACATTTTCTTTAGATTTATTTTGTCTTTATGGTTAGTGATGTTTAAAGGTATGTGAGTGATTAAAGTGGTATCCTGGAAATTGGGAAATCTGGGCTCAGAGATGTTCTCTGGCAAATATCCTGTATGACCTTGGTATAGCTATTTAATCTCTTTCTGACCCCTCACTGGCTGCTGTTGCTAAAAATATGATTTGATTCTTTATGATGAGCAGGTGAATTGGGAAGAGGTTTGTGACTCGGAATACAGATTTTACTTTTGTTCCTTCCACCACAGTGGTACTTGGAGCCTTTTGGGATAATTAGGTCTCTGCTGTGCCATGTACTAGCCTAGTTCTTGGTAAGTGTAACTCCATTCACTTCAGCAGTACTATTCCAGATCTTCATGCAAATTTAGGCAGAATCTGGTCTTTAGGTACTGCGTGCCTCAGTTTCTTTAGTAGTTTCCCTGATAAAGTGAAGGTACTACTACTAATAATAATCTGTAATTCCTCAAAGCATGAAAAAGTAAACAAGTACTTGATTTAATTGAAATTTAAAAGTGCCACAGAACTCTTGGGTGAATGGTGCTATCTAAATACTAATTTTGTGAGTAAGTAAAATTGCAGTATGATTTTGTTCAGAAATACTTTTTTCTTGCATGGTGGGGGAAAAAGAAAATAGATATTTTTTTTTTAGTTCTGTTGAAGTTTCTCGAAAGAAGAAACATAAGCAGCAGGAGGAGGGGAGAATCATTGATGCCCTGATGATGTGGAAATAAGCTGGTATGGAGACCGTGTTGAAGGCAGTACCACTCTACTTTAGGACATAGTGTTATTAATTTTCCTGGATGCTGTTTCTGAACAAAATGAAGTTTAGGGGTTCATTAAGCTGTGATCCACAATGACGATATCATATTATATCTTTCACACTGTGCTGAAGAATGACTGTCATTCTGTATCGATGCTCAAGAAGGTGAAGATAATGCATCCACAAAAGAAACCCACAGTTACTTAAGTATTTCCTCTCTGATGCCTTTTCCTTTTAATACCAAACTATATGTCCTGGGCTGCCCTCCCCACCTTAGGAGAAGATTTGTAGAGAAACTTGGGCACTATAAAGGTCAGTAATGCCTGAAATTTAGTCATCCATGTCTGGAAGAGACATTTGTAATGTTGAGGTAAGAGTTCTACATTTTCTCGAAACTGAAAGGGAATGTTTGGGTATGTCAAAGCAGAATACCAATAGTGACCTTGCTGATCAGTTGAAGTGTAAGCCAGCTGTTAGGGAACATGAAGGGGAAGGCTGTGTCTCATGTTTTCTTTCTCTGGCATAAATAAGGGGCTCCAGGTGGAGTTCACAGCCTTTGACCTCTGCACCTTGATGTGCACTTGGGAGAAGACACCCAGCTTGTCTGTCGTTTAAAATGAATGCTATGCAAGAGTTTGATACATGTTTGTTGGCAACTTACTGAAGTGTGAGACACATGGGAAAAGAAAAGCCGTGGGACAAATAGAAAGGGGAATGTGGTACATAGGTAAGGGGATACTAGTACAGAGGGTGGAGGTCTAATTTATCTTTGTGAAGGATGACTTCCTTTAGTCTGGTGTTTTTCAAGCCCTGCAAAATTAAATACTGTGCAGCATTAATGCAACTATTTTGGCCATGCATAATGAGAGTTGATTTGCCAGGTAAGACATAGCTGGTTCCCACACATGATCCATATCTCATCAGTATGTAGAAGGATAATCAAATGGACTAAACCAAATCCTAGCTGATGTCAGACTCTTCGTTTGTAATGCCTGATCTAGAGTCTACTGGAGGTAAACGTGATCACAGACATCAGAGGACAAGATATTGCAAACTTTAACTATGGAAGACTTAAATAGGCCCAAGATGTAGGTGGGAAAGGCTTTTGTGTCTGGTTGGTGACATACAAGCATTAACGCTAATTGCAAAGAGAAAAGTTTCAAAGATAAGTAAGCCATCATGTCAGACTAGCCAAGGAAGAAAACCTCAGGTTTATTTCATTTTTCAGTAACTGCCGCAAACTTTAAGAACAAGCAGATTCCTAACTTCTGTAGTGATTTTTTTTGTTTTGTTTTCACAGTGGGCATTTGCAGTGATTGGCTGACTTGCACAGTAAAGCCTTTGAAGCTGGCAAACTCTGAGCCTTGCTGCATGATACAGTTGTTCACAAACAACCTCTTTTAAAACAATCTCTTTTTTTGTCTTTGAATTCATGTCAAATTCTTACTAGTTTTTCTATTCATGTCATGTGTTACAGTGAAGTTATGTATTCCTGGAATGCCCCGAAGTAATTGTGAGCAGAGTTTTGCTGAGGCTGTATGAATTCCGACATATTAATGCAGTGCAAACTTACCTCGTATTCTATATATACAGTGCATTTAGTTAAAATCCCTCACAGACAGTTTTAATTTCCTTCCTCTTCAGTTGTTTCTTTGTATGCAATCATAATTATCTGATCTGAGGGCTGGAGCACCTCTGCTGTGAGGACAGGCTGAGAGAGTTGGGGCTGTTCAGCCTGGAGAAGAGAAGGCTCCAGGGAGACCTTAGAGCAGCCTTCCAGTACCTAAAGGGGCTACAAGAAAGCTGGGGAGGGACTTTTGACAAGGGCATGGAGTGATAGGACAAGGGGCAATGGCTTTAAACTGGAAGAGCGAAGATTCAGATGAGATGTGAGGAAGAAATTCTTCCCGGTGAGGGTGGTGAGGCAGTGGTAGAGGTTGCCCAGAGAAGCTGTGGCTGCCCCATCCCTGGAAGTGTTCAAGGCCAGGCTGGATGGGGCTTTGAGCAACCTGGTCTGGTGGGAGGTGTCCCTGCCCATGGCAGGGGGTTGGAACTGGATGAGCTTTAAGGGCCCTTCCAACCAAATCATTCTGTGATTCCATGATGATTCTGTGATGCGCTCTAGTGATTCTGTTTTTTAGGGGGTTTTCTTGTCGGGCTAGTCCGTTGTTCTGGTTCTTCATGTAACTGGTGATCCTAATGTACTGTGCTTTTTGGAGATGTTTTTAGTTGCATTTAAAAGTCTTCCCTCTGGCTGTTGAAAAGCATGAAGTTATTTTTCTCTGTGTTACCATACCTGTCAGACCTAGGTAGTGTTCTAAATTCTCCAAGTATCCTAGATGTAAAGGACAGAATACACTAAGTTGCCTTTTTACATTTGCAAGAATTAAAAGGACAAAAACCAAGAAAGGAAGTTTCACAAGCCTAACAATTCTAATTGCACGTATTTATTACACTTTTAAATTTAGCCTTTGAAACATGTAGTTTGACCTTATGCGGTTTTTCTTTGTTCCCTTTTTACATATAAGAGAAAATGACTACTGTAATTGAGTGACTACAGCAGTGTGAATACATTGAGAACCATTCTGTAGTAGTCAACAGGCAATGAGACAGTGTCCTTTATTTAAAAACAAAGAAAAGCAAAGGGAAGTACCATCATGTCAGTTCATTACTGAAGGATAATAGTCTGTCAATCGTTAATGCTATGACTAGTTTTTTCCATTAAAGCTTCTGTTTGTATTGCCCACACATACCCTCCAGCTGTTCCCAAAATAATGTTGTCTCAAAATTTTCATGCCAGATGGAAAATGTTTAAAAAAAAATTGAAAGGAAATGGTGAATGAAGATATTTGTTTCAAATCTGCAATTTGTAGGGTTTTTTCCCTCAGGTTTCTTTTTCTCTGAAAGATGACAGTTGCCACTGCCTCTTCGGTGAAGAGGGAGTAATGGAATTTTCCATGTTTTGAAACTTGTTTGAATAGTACCAGATCCATGAAGCTTTTGGGTTTGTTTAAGGCCTGTGTCCTTCTTTGGAAAATAGACTTTGATGCAGTTTTTTTGCCATCATGTTTTCCTTCTTTCTTTCACTTTTGGTAAATGCTTCTTCCTGTTCTTTGTCTGTCTTTTTCTCCATCAGACTGTAGTTCAGATTTTTACTCTTGGTCACCAGCATCTTTTTCATTTCTTCTTCCCTACCCTAAACTATCAAAGCAGTGTGAATGGTGAAGTTATAAATACGTGCTCAACTTCCTTGGCTGTGTCAGCCTTGGTTGTCACATGAACTTTTCCCACTAACTTTAGAAGTTGAATTGCTGAAGCTTCTGAGAAATGCCTGTGAAATAGAGAGTGCTCTCTGCAATATGTGTGGGTGCTTGAGAGATGCTTTTGAAACATGTTCTTTTGTGAACTGAAGGAGAAATGTGAAAGGCCCTCCTTTTGTACCACATCTCTGTTCTTGATGATTGAACCTTTTATTGTATAGCAGCAGAATCTTCTCAAGTGCACACACTGTGTCCAGTGTAGGGGCTGTGTTATTTGGTGCCGGAAGCCAACAGCTGAGAAAATGCCTCCTTGCTAGAGAAACAAGGAAAAGTGCCACAATTTTCACTGCTTTAATGTTTTCAGTATTAATATTTTCAATATTAGTTTTCAACTAACCTGTACTTGCAAAAACAGAGGGTCTGAATTGCATTTAGAGAGCAACAGTTGGGCACAGTTTTATGTCCGTTTCATAAGAGAGAAGGTTATTTTTGTACTAAGTATCAATTTGGGAACACAGCCATTCCTAGAATATGTGATAGTCAAGACAATGTCCTTGGATCCCATACTAGAGACAGAATTTGAGCTTAGAAGAACGTATAGCTTTGCTGTGTGGACCTATGTCTTTCCTATCCAACACATTTTGCAATGAATGGACGTTATGCTGTACGAGTGTACTTATTGCTACGGGGATTAATGGGAGAGAGACACTAGAACGCTTAAGGTGCTGCTGAGGAAACTCTGCTTTCTGTATCACTGGACCAAATGCAGTCAGAAATGCGTACCTTCTGCTGCATGCTCAGGAGAGCTATGTGAGGGTTAATCTATAGAACTGGAAATTATATGTGAAATCTTTGTTATGTGCCTCAGGCTGAGACTTTGACAACCCCTGAAAGTATGCAAGTGCAAAGCCAGGCTTGTTTTGCTGCTAAGGGATGCCCCAGGTTTCAGCTCCTGAGTGGCATCTGAGGATGCTGTGGACCACGCTCCCGTGCCTGCAGCCTGGACAGTCCAGTGGAGCTGGGTCCTGGAATGCTGCTTCCTGGTCTGCTAGTGGCTCTCCTGGGCTCAGTTGTTCCTAAGCGTGCTGTGGAGTACTGGCATTTAAGTTACAACAGGTTTATAGCTAGGAGCATGGGAAAAGAAGCTCATGTGGTTCAGTGTAACTGTAGTGTAAACATTAAGAGGAATGCCAAGATGTCAAACACCTCTATTTCCTCTTACATTTGATGGAAATTAAGAATGCTGTCTTAATATGAAAATATGTGTTGAACTTTGGAGACTTACCTTTGAAATTGTCACTCTTTATTTGTCTGTCTAATGTGTTCCTGCTGTTACAGGGGAGATAGTACATACCGCAGGTCGCTTGTTGGGAGGTTCAGTGTAGCCATATTTATAAGGGATTTTGAGTACCTCATCAAGAAGTAGGCAAAAGCCTCAAGTGGTAAAAGAATGAACGATATGATCTGAGAAGAATTGTTCATTCCAGACCTTTTGCTTAACAGTTAAGTTAGATGTCATCCCTGTGACCAAAACGCATCCTGTTGACATCACCTGTGCTGAACAAATACGGGATTTGAGCTACCCTTTCTCCCAGAGAGCTATTACCCCCAAGTTATTTGTGGGTCACTAAGAGAAGTCTGGTAATCTTATGTTGTTGCTGCTCTTGGTAAGTCAGTGCTGTGGTAAAATTCCTTCTGACTGGGCTTGTCTTGAGGATATGAGAATAAGATGTGCAGGAGAGAGACAGATCATTGCTCCTCTGAGCTGCCCTGTCCGTCACCATCCGTGTGCTCAATCTGCTTGTGATAGCTGTTGCTTGATACTTGCTGGTCTCAGAAGGATCCCGTGGAAACAAGTCAGTAGCTTGCTGTGATGGATTAGCTATTGCAACTTCCTTTTTACAAAGAAAATACATGTGATAATTCAGTCTTAGGTCAGACAAACAGTGTGTCAGCACCTGTTTCGTGTCCATGCGGTTTCCAAGGCTTGAGGGCATTGCTGTGACGTACCTGGCCTCTGCAAAGCTTTCGCAAAGAACCACCGGGCAGACCCCAGGGCTGCGAGGCCACGTGTGGAACAAGGAATCCTTCCTTGGTCTTGTTGTAAGAGCAAAAATAGCTTTCAGAATGCTGTTATGGAAGATGGCTTCATATGGAAAGAGTTTGGTGCGGGAAGACACAGACACTACTTACACTAGGAACTGATGCTGGTAGTTTTTTGAAGGCAGGTCTGCCTGCTTGCTTATGCCATTAGCATCTGCAGCTGCTCCGAGTGGCTCCTCTGGTCTTCTCTTCATTCTTTGTCCCTGCAGGGAGCTGGTGAAACCAGCTGCAGCTGCCGTGGAAAAGAGCAGGTGAGACCATACTGACAGACACCGCTCTTGGGAAAAGTGGTGTAAAAGCTGCTCTGTACTAATCACTCGATTCAGGCAATCTATCTTCACAGTTTATGCACTTTTCCATTTCCCCTAAAGTTCCTCTATTGCTGGTTCCATCTAGGTGCCACATGTGGGATTTCTGGATCTCTAAATGATTTTACTTAGGAGAGAGCTCTGTCTCAGTTCTGTGGTGATAAATGGGAATTTGTCCACCTTTAGCGTGATACTTTCAACCCTGTACGTGGACAGCAGCAGTGTGGGCTATGAGTTAAGCATTTTCTAACACAACCTTTTTTGTATCTACCTGGGGGAACTGTTGCTGTAGCAAGAATGTTTAAAATTTCAGGGTGTACAGCACTGGTGCGATTGTGAAAAGCAAATGTCAAAGACTAAGGTGGAAATGGATGTAATGATGTAGTATGCTTTCTCTGTTCTTTATCTACAAAATCTGCTCAGAATCTACAACAGAGCATGGCAGCAAAATATCTGAACCATTACATGTTTCAGGTCTCTCTTATAAAGCAAACCTCTTGTACAGATTTGCTTGGAGACACATAATTTACCCCTGCTAATTTTAATGGGGTGTTGTCAATGCCAAGATTTCAGAGGCACCGTTTGCTTTACAACATCTCTCGCTGTGCTTCAGTTTTATCAGAAGCATCCAGATGGAATTCACGTCCATCCTCATTAGGGAAATGTGGGCGCTGGGGAGGCAGAAACTGAGAGTTTGGAGACTTCCATCTGCCTGGGTCTTTTCAAAACTTGTTTTATCACACGCTCAAAATTGTGAGAGACACAGAAGCTGTTAGGCTACGTATCTCAGACTTGGATGGCCTTTACAGACTTCCATCATGACCTTGGACATACCATTTGGGACTAGATCCACAAAAGCTTTCAACATAGGTGGAGTTTAGGAACAGATATCCAAAATAATCATCTTTCTTTTCTAACCATGCCTTCCAGAAAGAAGCGAGCTAGTCATTTATACCCAAAGGATGATGCATCTTAAACCCCAAGGTGCAAGGGAATGTTGTAATTCTTATCTTTTCCAGTGGCTGGGTTAAGCACTTTTGCCACCTTGTGTTGTGATCTGCTGTGAAGCCCATTCCAAGGAGTCTAAAGCACCTCCTGCTCTAGGAATTTGTGTCCATTTTCTTTTTATTTGGGCATGTGATACAGCGTGATAGCACTTCCCTGTCTTTCAGGAAAATAGGGAAGGTTGATACGACAACACACCAAGAAACAGTTGTGCTGCAGCCATATGAAGTACTCAGTGCAGATTGATCCAGCTGTTCATCAGGGTTACAATTGTTACTGCCCTCCAAAGTATCCAAACCTGTTACCCAAATATCAGAGCTTCCCTCTGGTTTTTTCAAGGACATATGTCTGAGTCCTCAGAACATTGCTCTGCAGTACACTGAAATCGTGGAGGCAATGTAAAATGAATAAACCTTAAATGGATATTTGTACTGAAATTAGGTTTGTACTGAAATAAGTAACATGGGTGTTATGCTATTGATTGCTATTGTTCACATTTAGCTGGATAAAAATCTCCTGGGTTTAATTTTATTTGTAGTTGCTGAAGTTGCTCTAAAAGTCAGCTCTGTATTCACAGAAATTAGAGAAACTTTGCCAAGGAATGTAGGTCTCCAAAGAGCATGCTGGGCCTCAATTTTAATATGGTTGTTCAAATACTAACAAACCAAGGCTGCTGTTCTCTCAGTCTGCACAAGCCTTGCAGACCACCTTCATTTGTAGGTCTGCAATTCCTGATGTGGTGGCTGAGCAGAACGGTTGGAAGACTCACTTTAAAATTCATCAGCTGTCATTGCTTTGGGATTTTTGGCCACTGGTACAGTGGGAAGGAGGCTGAAAAAATGTAGAAGAGTCCAGATGATGGAAACTGCATCATGTGTGACGTGTTGGTGGAGGAGGTGTTGAGGTGGTAGATGGCAGAGCATCTGGCTGGCTTTGGAGGAGTGCAGGAAGAAGTATCTGCCTTTTTCTGATTTCTCCATTTCTTAGTAGGTAAAGCTGGTGACGTGTAGTTATTTGCTTTCCCCGCTTTTGCGTTCTTCCCTTGGCATTAGTTACTGACCTCTGTCGTGAACAGGCTGTCAGGCTAGATGGGCTTTTACTCTGATGGCTCTCCTCATGTAACATCTTCTCTTCGTCACATCGCTTAAACACTTCCCTCACGTGGAATTGCCCTATTGAAGTGACACAGAGGAGACATGGAGCTCCCACTTGCTAAGTACAACTTAACTTTCTGAAGGGCAGGATGCCAGCTGCCTGTTTGAAAGGAGACAGTGCTCAGACTTCTGCTCCAGCAACCGACTCTGGAATTATTTCTAGTGTCAAACATTTCACTTTTGCAGAAGGTACGATAGGTGAACACCTGCAAGTTTTCTTTGGCATATTTTCCCATTTTTTTTGTTGTATTTTTAATACTAGGCATAGCAATTATCCTTATGTATTGAAGTATTTTTCATTTAATTTAATAGAATGCTGAAATCAGCAATGAGAAGCTCAGAAGGTCAGAGGTAAACCAAGTTTCCAAAGCTGCCTCTCAGCCCTTTCACAAGTTGTGATGTATTTTGCTGATTCCTTTAGTTTGACCCTCTTTCCAGATGTCTCTTTCAAAATGATTAGTCAGGCAGCACACAGCATGGAAAAAAAATGCATATTTACTTGCTGAAATTAATTTTATCTGGATCAGAGATTGTTATTTAATTCTGCATGTCTGCAGTTAAGACTAAATAATGGATCTGCTGGTTAACTGAAAGGTCAGCTCAACCGTGAGTATGCTTCCCTTCAGAAAAACAGCAACATGGTTACAGGTTGCTCTCAAAAAAAAATGTTTTTCAAATGGTTTTGGTAAAGTAGCGGATTTCCCTGCATATATTACTGAGTTACTTTCTCAATATATACAATATATATAATACAATAAACCAAATTTATACAATAAAAAACAAAATATATACAATAAACCAAACTTGAATTCAGCGGTGTAGTCTGTGGCTGGAGTCAAGAAAGAAATTTCAATGTAAAGTTCAAATGTGCAAGTTTCATTAAGAAGACTGACACAGGCTGCTTACTTTTTTTTTTTTTTTTTTTTTTTTTCTTTTCCTGAAAGCACCAAACTTTCAGTATTATTTGGCTGTCTAGCACTCTGTACATCATGGAACACTTTCTTCCAAGGGCATGTGCTTAATTTCTATTCAGGGCAGATGTAAAAAATGATTGTGAAACTCATCGTTCTTCAATGTGCTGGTTTGCTTTTGAAGAAGCATTTTTAAATTTGAATACTTCCTTGTTCAGTCTCCTCTGACTGTGCCATGAATGTATGTGTATATATGGATACAGTTATATATAGATTTAAGTAATCCTTCTGTTTACTCTAGCAGTGGTGTCTTTGTCTGGCGTCAGCATCGCTGCCATCAGTGGCAGATTGGAGCTGTTTGGGGGATGGGAGTGCAGAGTCAGCTGGGCTGTATTTAATCTTATTGCTCTAGACTTGATCCTTACTAGAGACAGCTGCCAGGGCCTGATCCTGGACTAATTTCTAAGCAGTGGTCGGTCAGCAACTTCCTGGCTGTTTAATTCTGTCAGATGGCACAAGCGTAGAGTCTGGACAACTTGGCACCTCTGGTGCGATACAGATCCCTGGTTACACAAACCCAAGCAGGCCCACACTGTTTATGTTGCAGAATGACCCAAACACTAAGTTTAAATATACATTATTTGGCACATGACAGCCTCAGCTTCACGTAGATGTCCCACAGTTCCGTTTTCACCCGTCAGCTCTGATAGAGGTTTATAACTTACATTTTAGTAAATCCATTGTTGGCGATTTGTTAAAATAGCTTGTATAAAGTCTCTGAAAAATTGACTTCCAAGAGGCAGTTTGGTGGATGTGCTGATTGACATGAATCTTGAATACATCCAAGCAGAAAAAAATACCAGGTTACACTGGGCTCGCCTGGGTGTTTTCTATCCTGGATGCACATATACCTGATTATGAATTACGTTTACAGCATTCAGATTTCTAGAGCAGGCTTTCACTTGAGGTTCCTCTGGGCTAGCTGGTTGCTTCATGTTCATGGCGTTTGATTGTTTCAGTTCACTTTCTGGTTGGGATAAGAATATCCCTTCTTAAGGGTTTCATTATGGAAGGTCATAGAAGAAAAGAAAAGAAAGGTGGTTTGTTGTTTAGCTGGGCAGTAACCAGTGTAGCCTACTGCTACTGTAAACGTGGACGTGAAGGCTTGTATTGTTGCCATCTAGGATCTTTGGCAGTTTGTTTTGGAGACCACAAGACAACCGTCTTGGTTTTTAATCCTATTTCTAAAACAGAAATCGGCTTCTTTGTTCCCTGGTTAACTGGCTAACTTTCTGCCAGTTCCTCAACCCACAGATTTCAAAAGAATGTGAGATAATTAATTCTTTAAAACTTTCTGTCAGGTAGGAAAGTATTAGATTCATTTTACGGATTCATTACAGTGAGACATACGGTTAATTAACTTGAGAGTGATATGTACCACCCAGTAGCAAATCTGGAAGTGGAACACCTTGGTTCTAACCTTACCTCCCAGCTTTCTGTTCATTTTGATTTCAAAGGTGGTTTCTTTCTGCTTGCTGTCTTGGTAAGTAATTTTAACCTGTTTCTACAGAGCTGTCCTCTTCAAAATATCTAGAAAATCTGTATTATAGTGAAAGAGAAGGTATCAAACTGAGTACTTCAGATTTCCAAAATGTTTGCTGTCTGCTTAGACAGCCTATTGCAACTGTGTCTTTCTTAGGGAGCACGCTCTCCCACCTTAGACTATTTCCTGCTTTTACCAACAGGTTTTCATTCAGGCTGTGCTTCAGTGAAAACGCCTCACTGCTAAAGCCAGGTTGAGCAATTTTTCTTCCTAGCCATTCACTCCTGCTCCAGTGCTGCCCCTTTAGTTCAGCATGTGTGGTGCCAAGACACTAAACTGTACCAGGATTAACTATAACTTGTTGGGCTGGGGTTTTTTTGGTAGGGTTCATTGTGTGGCCCCTTAGACAATTGTTGTGGCATTCTTGAGGGGCCTGGGAGCTGGAGCAGGCAGCTAAGGGAGAAGGAGGGGAGCAGAAACTGCATAAGCTGGTTTTGTAGCTGAGGAAAGAAAAATGTCCATGGAACGGTGGTTTCAGACTGCCACAAGCTTGCCAAGGAATCACATCTGCTCTTACTTCAAAGCCTGTACAGAACATTTTCTTTTTTTCTTGAGAATATTGCGTTGCTTGTAGATCTATGTGGTGAAATACTCGATTTCTTTTAACTCATTCCCTCCTCAGCTAGCAGATGGAAAACTTGTCAATGTAGATACTTGGGGTTTTAATACCTGCAGCATTTTTGATAGTTCTCTTTCATGGTGGTTGTGACTCTCGTGACTGAGAGCTTATCACAGCAGGCAATTACTGCCCCAAAAAGTGACTTTTATTCCAAATCAGTGTTTTCAAGCCAGCTACAGCATTTGATTTTTCTGCATAGGTTAGACTGCTGGCATAGTAAGATACAGCCTAGCTGTCTCCACTTCTTTGAAGATCAGACTTCTCCTGTTAAAAACGGGAAGGGGGAAGTTATATTGTGTCATCTGTAATCCTTTTGTTAAGTTTTTTGCAAGCACAAGGTTTTAAATTTAAGGAGAAGTTTCAACATTAGTCTGTTTTCCCCAGCAACTTACAGCTAGAATGAGGCTGTTCATTCCACTATAAAATCGTCACTCTCTTCTTTCAGTATGTTTCTGCAATTTCTGTAAGTTGCTTAGTGTTCCAGAATAACCCTCCAGGAAGCTGGTTTCGGCAGCCCAGAATATTTTTTCTTTACAGATGTAGGGATGAGTCACAATTGTTTGTATCTCACTGGCTCCCACTGATGGAAACCCCTGCAAAGCTTTGCACTGATAGAGTAATGCTTGAGATGTCAGCCCTCTGGAAATCCAGAGCTCTGTAGAAATTAAACTCCTTGAATATCCTGTTTACAAATCCTTAGATCTAACTCCTTATTTTGTTAAATTCCTTTAGGCAAAGATTTTAGTTTTCCCCACAGTATGCCTGGTTCATGCAAGTATGGGCATAATAAAATGGTCTGATGCTATCACCGCAGAAAAACTCATATGTAAGTTTATGGTAAAGGTAGTTAGCTTTTCTAGGGAGCTGAAGAAGCTGACATTTTGCATTGAGAAGCCTGTGTGGGCAGAACATTTTGCACAGCAGATAGGCTTGTGGGAAGTGGCATTCAAAGAGAGAACTAGGAGTTTTTAATCAGTAGATACGGGTAGTGTTTTTAACTCTGTTAGTGTGGGCTGCTCGAGATCAGCTCAGGTAGCATTTAAGACAAGATGAGAAGGCTCAGAAAGCGCACATGCAGCAGTAACAGAAAAATCATTCATCATTTGAAATAAGCAGACAAATATGTGAACGGGGGGATAGGTCAGTCTGAAATCATGGAAAAGGAAAAACAGATCAAGAATGGGGAAAGAGCACATTATTCTTCAAGGAAAAATTGCAAACTAAGCAAGAAACTGAAAGTCAGTAAAGGCCATTCAACACTTAGGAGGAGCAAGCCTTTGGTCTCGTGCCGTAACTACCACGGTGTGGGGCAGAACATGGCAGACTGCGGAGTGTGTGCACCTAGAGAGCTGTGGAGAAGGCTGCCCGTATAAGAAATGTCATCAGATTGCATCCGATCACTGGCTACGGTGAGCTAAGGCTTGGATATCTAAGTCATAAGAGCTAAAAATAGTACAAGAAACCACACAATGCTGCGTATGAATCTTTCATTAAAAATCCAACGTAGATAATTACCCTCTCTACTTTTATCTCCTTTTAATGTTGAAAAGTCTTTCCATGGAGACTTCTCTCCAAATAAGGGAATTTATTTGGGTTCTGCTTTTGAGGTTGTTTATTTCCTTGTATTGGGTTTGGCCTTTTTTTTTTTTTTTTTTACTTTTAATAAAAAACATTTCCTCTGTGGAATTCATCCTTGTCTTACTACTACTTAAGCTTCTCAAAGGATATTATAAAGAAAGAAGAGCAAAGTAGATCAAACTTAGAGAAAGTATATGACGTTTTCCTTTTCATAAAATAAGAGAAGCAAGACATTAGAGTTTCTGAGGGCCTATGGGGAAAATAGCTTATGTCTTGAAGGGCTTAGGTCATAGTTTTGCTGAAAGTATGTAAGAGGGCGTTCGTGTGCATCTGAAGCCCCAAACGCAATGAATAGCTAAGATACTAGTTACTCTTTATCCTGCTTTTGGCAGTCCCTGAGGATGGAGGTAGTTGTCTATATTTGTTCACTTTTCTTTGCAGCTAGTATACCGCAGACTAAAAGTCATCCATAAAAGGTGGAAAAAGTTGGGGACGGGGGGACGATGAGAGACACAACAACCCAAAACTTTCTTTCGAAAGGCCTGGAATCACTGATGATGTCCCCGGATACAGTATGAGTTAGGAATACTGAGATGTCTGTCTTAAATATGAAGAAAAAAAGGTTATTTACTGTGTTTGCAAAAAGATGTCTCAACTGTTTTTGGCCAGGTAATGATGACTTCCTAGCAGAACCGGACTTGGTAGGAATAAGTTAATTCTGAAAAGAGCTTCAAGAGAGGAAGAGCATCTTTGGGACGAAGTGGAAGTGACCAATTAAGAAAATGTCAGCAGTGTTTTTCCTTCGTGCAGGAACCAACCACCACTGCGGGAGCCTGCAGTCAACATTTGCAAAATACCAGTCCATGATTAGGGGAAGCTTGCCAGTAGTTGAAGCTGAATGCTGTAAAAGAAAGCACATTTATTTCAGTCTGTGTGAAGTGGAAGGAGGAACTTCTTAGTATTGTGTTAAAATTATTTGTTTCGTGTTTATAACTTGGCAGCACAATGACTTACAAATTTGGAGTGGGAAACTCTGATTTGAGAACGAGCTGGGGACTTCATTGCTGCAGGCTGAGAATTAGTGTTTTGATAAACCTTGCTACCTAATTCATGGATGAATATTTGGTGCTTGCTTCAAAGAAATTCTGGTTACCTCTATAGGTTTAGGGCTACAGACAGTTTATAATTTTGTTTGGTTGGTTTTTCCATTGTCAGGTGCTTCTTGTCATCTTTTTTGATGAAGAGCACATTTAGCTCAAATTGCATTGCTTTGTATTGTTTTTAAAGCAAATTTTGAGGTAATGAAAAGAGCCCAGACTGCTGGTTTTTCTACTTCCCAGCCCCTCTCTCACCAAAGAAAGTTTCATGTGCATCTCAACAGGACAAAACGTCCTCTGCTGTCATCTGTTTCTTATCTCTGGAGAAGGTTGGCTGGAAGTACTGCTTTTGGAAAAGCAGTAGTTTCCATACCCATTTAGTTCCATGGCTTCTCCTTCCTTGATTGTCCGTGACAGCAAATAGTGCCGTCGCTGACGGTGGAGTTTGTCATGGTGGTATCTCTCCACAAATAACTAACTGATAGGAAACTGCAGCATACTCCACACAGCTACAGTGGGGTTACCAGCAACAGCTGCCATGTTCTATGCTCAAATTCAGCCTTTGGTACAAAAAACTGTGGGTCCCTGTAGCAGATTTCTGTCCCCACCCTCTGCCTGGACTCTGTAGACCTGATTTATATGTCTGAGAGACTGTAATAGTCACTCTGGGAATTTTTTAACCAGTAGCTATGGAATAATAGAAGTCTGGTTAGAAAGTTAAGTGTAGTACATGTGATTAGTGTAAAGTAAAACATATACTCCAGATGTTCGTTAGGTAGTTTTGAGAATGGAATTTAAATTGGTATTGTTATTTTGATTGTTAACATTAGGATATGCAGGTTTATGGACTACTCTGTGCTACAAAATGGAGATTGATGCACACTAAACTGTAATCCACTCATCCATCATAAAGGTTCTGCTACAGACTCATTTACTTTCCAAAGAGAAGAATTCATTATCTAGCTCCAGAGAAATTAGTTTTTCTTCAGTGTTAGTGTGTGCAATGAGCTATCAGAGAGCATTCCGCAGCAAGCAAGCAAGGAAGCAGCTGTCTAGCATGCAGCTGTGGAACTAATGAATCAAACATTTCCATAAGCAACACAGAAGTACAAGAAATCATCTTTGTGGCCTGGGAGAGTCAACAAATATGGGTTCAGTTCATTGACCTGCCAGAGTTTTGCTGTGTAACCTACAGTGGAGGACACTGGTTTTCCAGCATTGTTTTCTGTCTTGTTTTCAGGGTTAATTTGCATCAAGTTCATGCTTAAAAGCGTGTTACCTAGTTGTGGGCAGTCTGGTGTCCCGGGAAGTTTGTTTCAATGGGATACAAGTGACCTGTGTAGTCACAACCTGGGTGCTATAGCCTGACCTTGTAGTGCTGGGCCCTCTGTAGGCAATGTTAGTTCTTTTAATTCAGACCTTCTGGGTAAAATGGCCTGACACCAAATAAATCTGACTCTTCCAAAAACACATATGGACTCTAATGTATGTTTCCGTGTGAATTCTGGCAGCGCAGCCCGCTTCAGAGGCGTGCCCTTAAAGCAAAATCGCAGAAAGTGAAACAGCTCTCTGGAATAGATTGCTAATAACCCCTCGAGCCCTCCTGCCCTTCGACTACCAACACAAAACTGTGGATGGTGTTTGAAATGACAGGACAAAAGCTTTCTGTGTCCCTGTCAGACAAACAGATGGCAAAATTGATGTTTCTGATTATACCATTTAAAATATCTATTTTCTGTGAATGAGGTACAGGGGATAATTCATTTAGGAAGGCTGACAGTCAGTCAGTTGGCAGCTCTGTACAGTACTTTCCAGTGTAAAAATAAACTGCAGATGTTTGACACAGATATGTCAGGATACTTAACTTTGGGCTAGGGTTTGCAGATGTCATGTGTTTTGTGGAAGCTAAATCTCTTGTCTTAGGGGAAGGAGGGAAGAGGTACATGGCACCGAATGCTGAGAAGCATGTCCTGTATGTGACTAATGCATCCTGCCCTGTGGACACTCTGTCCCTTTTGATGTTTAAAAAAAATTTTAAAAAATGTGCTGTCAATAGTGAAGTCTTTCTGTGATGTGGTTTTGAGAACTGTGATTTGTTATTGGTAGGCGAAGGAGTTCAACTGCCAGGTAACTTTCTTCATCTTGTAGAAACGTCCCCATAAAAGGGGAGTCGTATATAGCACTTTGCTGTTTTAACTGCACAGAGCATTATTTGTTCCATCAGAGCAACGCCCAGGAAGTAGAGGTAAGTTTGGGCACAGAAAACCAAGTTCTTGCTTCCCAATTGGGCTTACCAAAGAGGATTTTTGATGGCAGATTGGTCAAAATGTTTCACCTCCCTGAACCATCTTAAATCCTCTTTAAAAGACGTGGTGCTGGGATTTCTGTTGGGTGCTGTTTTGATTTGTCTTCAAAGCAACAGCAGTAAGGCTGCCAGTTCTGAACTTTGCAAGTCTTGAGAAATGGATGAGGGTGGATAGTTTGTCGAAACACGATGCTTACAGCTGTGTTTCATTGGATGCACTTAATGGCAGGCACTTCCATGACAGACTCGTTTGTTAATTTTCATAAAGTAGTAACTGATTATGTGTTCTCTTGGCTATGATTCAGCAAAAGTTGCATTGTCCTGTGCATCGTTTCCTTATCTCAGCTACTAAGTCATTACTTTGGAAACAACCCTCTTGTTTGGGTTTTGGTTTTGGTTTGGTTTTCTGTGGGGTTTTTTTGTGGGGGAGCTGAGGGGGTGGTTTGGTTTTCTTTTCAGGGCATGTATATGCTGGGGAGAAATGAAGCAATGCTGATTTTTACTTGTTATTACTAATACAGAGGTTTTGTACAGTTTTAGGGTTCAATCCCAGGATCTTCTTCCTTTCCCCCCACTTCTTCCAGCCTGGCTTTATCATGATACTTAGTAGGAATTTGTCATTATGCATAATGAGCACAGCATGACGAGTAACATGCAGTTTATTTTGTAAGTTGCAGAAGTTCGCTGCACCCTAGTACATGTGGATGTCAGCCCTCTAGACCCATCACAAATTTGAATCTGTAATATTTAAAAAGTTAAAATAAAATGTGATTGTTGATAGCTCAGTAACGTATATCTCTTGTGGTTTGTTTGTCTAGGGAGACAGCAGCAGCTGGAAGCTGAGCAGCAGTACGTGGAGGCTGATCAAGACCTTCACAAAAGGACGGGGCGTTCTGTGCAGCCACCTGCGGAAAGACCTGGGGAGAGGCGAATGGCAGAAATGAAGAAACTGTATGGTGCTGAAGCTGCCAAAATCCAGGCAATGGAGGCTGCCATGCAGCTTATCTTTGATAGAAACTGTGACAAAAAGCAGCCCAAATACTGGCCCATTATTCCCCTTAAGCTGTGAGTACCGGGACTGTGCCCTGACCTGGCACAGAGCTGTAGGGACGGGTGCCTCAGTCAGGTTGTGCTGCTGCAAGAACAAACTGCAAATTTCGGTTTTGGTTGGGCTTTGGGGCAGAGGCCGGCAAGGGCAGCATGTTCCTTTTACGCTGTCAGCCATGGTCACAGTCCATTCTACCTACGTACACTTGTCAAGTAGTAATAGGAGGGATGGTAATAATAAACCTGTCTGAAGTCATACTTTCACTCATTTGATACTCGCCTGCTTTGACTGTGCTTGCAAGAAACATAACAATGTCTATACTCAGTGAACTGGGAAAACTGAAAGCGATGTGAAAAAGAGAAAGACTGCATAAATTGTCTGCTCTTCCCATTTAGGAAACTGAGTGATCTCATTTTTTAGTCTTATTTAACATAGTAGCATTTGGATCCTGTTTAACACAGCGTAGCTTGAAGTGTTATGTCTGCTAATCTTGGATTTTTTTGAGAACCAGAAGCCCACTGGCCAAGATACAACATATCAAATTACTGTAGCCTAGCCATTTGAATTCTTTTTCAAAGGTTTATAATAAGGCAGGAAGTTTTTCTTCCAGACTTATACTTGGCTGGCAGAAGTTTGACTCTAAAGCAACGTTATATAGAAAAATGGTTTAATGAAGGGGGTGGAGGGAGTCGGGGAGAAGCCTGATGTGGCCCTGTCTGTTAGAGATCTGTTTAGCAGAAGAGAAACTTGAGAGGAGAAAGCACTCTTGGGGCCAGTGCCTACAGTGATTTCTGCCATTCTAATAAAAAGCATCTAATTGGTTTGAAGCTTTAAAAAGACGTATTAGTTTAACAGACTGAGCATACATCTCTACTCTGTACATGGAGGTGCGGAAGCCATGTAGCTCTGAGAGCTAGGTTTATTTTAGGTACAGCTTTCCAATGCCCTCCTGCATACTACATGCACAAAGCTTAAATATAGGCAAGTTAGATGTCCTTCTGTGTGTACTCATCCATCTGCACAGGCTGTTTGCCTCCACTTCTGTCACTCTACTTTTGGTCAGTTGTGTTTGCCCCACTAATAGTTGACCAAGTGGTGTGTTCTGTGTAAGAGACAGAATTGGGCCCTCAATACTGGTGACTCCTTAGAAAATGGTACCCTGAACACTTCCAAGGACTTCTGTGAAGCACTGCTGCTACGTATCATGGTGTGCCGAAGGGCTGTACTTTGCATTAAGCACCATTTCCATGCCAGGGCAAAGGAACCTTATGCTATTTTAACTGTGACAAACATTCGTGTGCTTTTCTGGCAACAGAGGAAGGTCACAACTAAAATTCTAACTTCCGTTCATGCCCGCTGTGTCTGGTGTATCTCTGTAGCAGCTGTAGTTTGTAATACACACCAGCAATTGCTGTGCGCTCTGCAGCCCCTCTGCAGCCAGCTGCACCAAAGCAAGTCTGCGATGCAGTTAGGCATATCTTTGATTTTACTAGTAGTTTCTATGTTTTTTCAAAGCAGCATTTTCATTTCCATTCCACCTCCTTCACTTTAGATGTGACGAGATGGAGTTAAATTCACCACTGAAATAAAAAAAACAGTCGCCAAGGCTTATTACGGGTGTGATTAATCTGAAAGACCTGTGTGAGAGAGGAGAGGGAAAAGGGTTATGAACAGTCCTGCATTTGTCTTCATTCTTGTTTTTGGTGGGTTTTGTCAGAAATTCAGTGTTTTGTTTGGGTTTCCTTTTGTCGACCAAATAAATTCTCTTCCTAACACCTTGTAATTTATTTTTTCATAAACAAATTTCCATACTTCAGCAGTCCAGTTCTCAGATGCTAAAGCTTTCCTTTAGCTGCTGTATTGTTTAAGGAAGATTGAACTTGGAGCAAGGACAGCTTTAACATATTGAGAAGCACGAAGAGTGCTGACAGGACTTCCACAGGAATGCTAGTCGTTACCACACACGTGTGGGATGGTACAAAAACGAATGGGAGGGCTGTTGCATCCACTGGGGGAAAACCCGCTCCCAGATTAAGGTGCATAGATCTCTCTCTTCCTATCTGAAATGTTTCCAGTGTGGTGATGGTGTCTGCTCTGTGCAGTTCAGTACAGAAGAAAGAAAGGATGGGTAGGACTGGGCTGTTCTTGCTTCTCAATCCAATTCCCAGTTCTTGCTGTCGTCGTTTCTGCATTCAACTGGTTCTGCTAGCAGAAGCAGAAAATCTGGTCTCCAAAAGTATTTGTAGAGACCTCAGACAAGACAAACTTTGAATTCCTTTCCTACTTCATATAAAACATACAAGAAATTTCTTTGCCTTTGGTTCTTCTGACTATTTCTAAGAGGGTTTAATATGCTTCATGAGGTTGGAAGTAGAGAGAACTGGATGAAATGTTCCCTCGGAGCTATGTACTAAGGCCTGACAGGGAGGAATACGCTACTGCAGACTGAGAGTTGCTGCCAAATAATGTCTGTACTGCTCCTGAATTTCAGGGGATGGGCAGTTGCTGGTAGTTGGCCAGATGTCCCATTTTGCTGGTAGTTCACTGGAACTTGGGAGATTTTGTGTTGCAGTTCTTTTCCTCCATCTCCTATGTCATTTTACGTTTCTAAGAAATACCTCACATAAAAATGTGATGATGGAAGCAATGCACCTGCAACTCAAAAATGCCTGTTCAGTCAGAATGTAACATTCACCTTTCTTGCACATACATGTTATGCTGCAGCCCTCAATCACGGGAGCATATACACTGGGGGTTTTTTCCCCCAAATACAATGTTATGCCAGCCTCTTGACTAGAACGCAACTGTGGCACTGCAGACTTGATCTTTCCTTGTCCAGAACACCGTACCTTTGCTTTTAGTTAGACCAACTGCTTGTGCAGTCCTGCCCAAAGGGAATTCTTCACTTGCTGGTGGTGCTGTTTCTCATGAGTTTTTCCCAGCTCCGGCAGAAGGTATTGCACCCTGAAGTTGCAAGTACAAGTTGTCATACAAACAATTAGTCTTAATTCCAGAAACTGGTTTCCTCATTTGCTACATGCAAATACGCAAATCAGCCTCATCTTCAGAAGAAGAGTTTGTGATTGGTTGAAGACGCTTTGAAGATTGGAGAAAAATGATAATAGTTTTTTCTAGTGAAAGCATTCTTAAAAGAAATTTTAAAAACCCTGTCAGAACTGTGACAGTGTAAATTTAAGATACAAATGAAACAATGACCTCTATGTTTGCTACCAAAAGAAAAACTGCTTACTCTTACGCGTTGGTGACATTGTCGAGAACACTTGTCCTTTAAGAATTATTTCCCCATAAAGCAGCTGACAGTTTAGTATGCCTGTGTATACAGGAAAACTGAGGAGAGATTAAACAATTTTGATGAGCGTAACTTTTATTTTAATCAACCTTGTTGGTAAGTATTCATCCTTTTTTGATGGTAGTCTTGTATAATGGCTAGCTGCAAACTTCTCGTACCTAGAAGAAGTTTTAATAAAAAGCAACCTAAATTTCCATAACAGCCTTTGTGAAGGCTAAACACATATATAATCCATATGGATTTGTTCACTTGTGTCTTTTTCTCTCTGCAAAAGCTTCTCACTCATTCATTATATGAAATACATTTTAAATATCAGCATTTTCATCTCTTGTTGCATTAATAGGAGTCCAACTCTTTGACTAGAAATTGAGAAAAGCGAGACACTTTGATTCAGCTGCTTATATTTGGATTTTTAAGTATGATTTTTGGCATGCTGGTCTGAATATTTTGGCTGAAAGAATTGCAGAGGGGCCAAGATTATTGCCCAAAATGTGAAATACAGTCTGTCAAAAGGAAACATCCAGAACCCTGTTTTCACTCTGGTTTTTTAAATGCGTAAGTTGCTGGGGAATGTACTATTTCATAAGCAATACATTCATGCCGTGACAAAATTCTGTTTTCGTATTTGTGTGCTAATTCATTAACAGTCTACCCTGTCTAACCTGCTCTCGTCTCCTGTGATGCTGCTTGGATAGTCCAAAGGAAAGAAATTCTTACGGGCTTTCTCCTAGGTAGAACAGCAGCCTGTGAGGGAGTCTCGGCTCCTTCTGAAGGGTGGTTATAGCCCGAGCATGTCCAAGGCTTCGCATCCCTTCATATATTCTTACACAGCTGGAATTGCTGAGCAGGTATGCAGAGACATGTGCAGTGGAGCTCTGGGTGGGCAGGTGATAGACTGTGACATTGCTATTCGGGTATTCTCTTGGAGACCTTGCTATTGTAGCGGAAGAATTGCTTGGCCTCAGTCCATTCTTTGAAATAGGTGTATTGGCCTCAACTATTAATTTTGGTAGGGCAGGAGCAGCGCAGAAGTCTTGCTTGACAAAAAGTGGAGAAAGACTTGCTCGTCTTGAGCTTTGAGTGTGTAATCGAGATTCTCTGTGCATGGATTCTATTAATCACGCAGTCACAGAAGGATTTTTTCCCCTTTCATCATGAAACATTTTCTTCTAAGAAAGCAAGCAAGCAGAGTAAGTGAGAACATACATAGTTTTTGAAAAGAAAATACTTTTCAGCCTAATAATGCCAATACCACTGCTGGTTCCCTAAACTACATGGAGATCTTTTGCCTACAAAGCCTTTTGAAAAGCCAAAATACACAAAACCGCTATCCCCATGACTGTTGTTTACAGCCATCCCAAAGAAATACCTTTGTGGGGAGGAAGGGATGAGAAAAGTGGAAAGAATTGGTAGGGATTTTTTCCAACTAGGGTTCAAAGTGGTCCTCCTTAATTTTTAGACTTTGTTTTAAATAAAAGCAACACTTTACCAAAATCTGGGTTCAATAAAGACATGAGGCAAAAGTCTATCAGGGGCTGTTAAAATTGTTACACCGCTGTCTTGGGATGTCCCGAAGCTGCACCTTCCTGGTAGCTGGGAAGGGGTAACAAAATACTGCTTTATTCATGGAATTTTCTTACACTCTCCTCTAGACAGCTGCCATGGGGTGATGGCATAGGAAGCTAATGAGACTTCTGATCTGTTTATAGTGATTTTTTAGAATCTTTCCACATGTTTACACTGAAGATCAAGATTGAAATGCCAGTCCTGAGGTTCAGCTTTTGGCTATCCCATGCATCCTTTTTCCTAGGTACAGAAATCACCCCTGTGGCTCATCTCCACTGAAGTTTACTGCCATCGAGGTCTGCCAGCAGCTCTGAATTGTGTGATCACTCCCTCGCTGTAAGTCAAAAGGAACCGAGTTGGAAGAGCCCTGCTGCTAAGCTGTTTAATGTAACCCAGTTTATTTGTTGTGAAAAGGATTAAGGGAAGCACTCGCTTGTGCAATCGGATCTGCAGGACTAGAGGTGGCAAACTCCACAGGCGTAAGCATTCGTAAGGCAGTGTTGCCACTGCTAGGAGAGAAGGTATGGACACATATTTATAGTAGTCGAAGCCTTCAAGGATTTTTCCTGCATTGCTATAAAAACCATCCCTTTGTATTTCTTTCATCAGGCATGTTAGCCAGCTTTCTCTATTAGGAAACATCTAGAAAAGCATCCTTGCTGAACACAGAAGGTAACGCTCATTTTGGGCAAATCCAGGGAAGGGTTTATCCCAAGATTTCTAATGATTTTTTTCATTGCTACTTTCTTTGTAAGTCAGTGTCTTGAGTTTGCAGGTTTGCAGACGCTGTGCCCAGGAGCATGTTTGCACAATTCAGGTTCATACCCTTTTCTCCGGTGTGAACTGTAACAGGAATCGGAGACCCAAGATTCAGTCAGCCTTTTTGGTCTAGACATGTACAAACATTCAGCAAGAAAAAGTTCGTGCCTTGTATTTCATTAATTTTGATTCTCACATAGCTAACTCTTAGTCCCATCCTTTGCACTGGACAGGAAAAGATCTCCTGGGTCATCATGTCTAGTTTTTGCTACCTCCGGCAACCACATCGTCTAATACATTTCAGAAAGTAATTAGGCTCCACTTTAAAACAAATTCCATTTCCTGTCCCCCCCCACTTCTGCTAGTTAAGACTGCATGGTCTGCTTCTCGCTTCCAAAGCATAATAAAATATTAAACTGCTACAAGTTTAAGTTGTCCTTTATCAGAGAGCTCCAAAAATCTAAATGCAGGTACAGATTATGTACCTTGCGATTTTTTGTATTAATTATGGTTCTGTAGTATCTTCCCCCTGGATGGAAGGAAAAGAGTTACTGTTGTGACAGAAGTAAATGCTTGAAGTATGTTTTTACTTAAGAAATAATTCATCAAAGGCCACACTGCTGGTCTGTAGCATATTCCATGAAGTGGTTGAGTAATAACTGAAGGCTCCCATCCCATTATCCTCCTTTCATGTAAACTGGTGAGGTTGAGCTAAAACTTCAGCCAGTTATGCTGCAATGCGATCGAAACACAAAAGTTTAATGAGTTGCTCCAAACAGAATAATCCTCCCATGACTGCAAAATATAAATCTGAACTGGACAGTAAACCAAAAGCCATCAAAAAAATAATAGGTATTACATAATTATTACATCTGGGAAGACAGGAATATTCATGACTTGTTAACAATTTTCTATATATCTGTTGATGAATTTCCAGTAATGCCAGATCACCCTGCGCTACAGACAAGAAAGTATTTGTTATATTTGTTAGATATATTTGTCTTCCTGAGCATAACATGACGTTTTCATTTGTACTGCACTGCCACAGAGCTGTGTCTCAGCAGTGCCGCGGCTGGTTTGTGGTCCTGTCTTGGTGTCACGACCCTGGCTGGTCAGGGGCACACCTGAAGTCCTCCTGTGGCACCTCCTCTGAGCACCACTCATCGTGGCTGTTTTTATCATTATATACCAGTCTGGTGGTCTTCATTATGGTATCTTTTTTTGCTGACCGTTGAACTTAGGACATGCAAACCGTACTGCCCGTTTTGAGGCTTGCTCTTGCTGTGAAAGCCATGATGCTGAGTGCATGGTATGTGTGACAGGACTGGGTGCCACTGCAACAGGCCGTGATAGCATAAAAGCCAGATGATGAATTCATTTCAGGGACACACCAGAAAGAATAGCTGCGTTGTGCTACAGCAAGTCCTTACTCCAGAACTGCTTTCCCATACCAGCAAAGAAAATAGGAGAAAATGACAAAGAAGTGCTCGGGGCTCCCTCCTTTGCTTGTTCTGCTGAGCAGATCCCTCTTCAGATCATCTACAGCTCCAGCGTGAGAGCATAAACACATATCTCTGGAGCGCAAAAGTGCTTCTATAGAGAAGTTTTTTGAAGAGATTTGTTATTTGCCCTTCACAAGTGTGTTTTACTATGCAGACCTGCTCTAGAAAGATGTCCTGAACTTTCCCTGTCAACAGCAGTTAGATCTCGTTGGAAGGAGAAAAAGAGCTGCCTTCCTGAAGTCTCTTCCCTTCAGTAGCTCTTTTAGTCTAGCAGCGTTACTTGCATTATTCAAGTCTAGCATGGCTAAAGCTTTTGTTGTGGTAAATACACTGATAATAATTCACTGCACTTGGGGTACGTTGTAGAAACTGTCATTTCCAGGCATAGCCTGCAGTGCGATAGTCCCCGTCAGCGTGCCAGAATTGTTCACTTCAGTCCAAGAGGATACCATGTCCTACTGGAATAAAACATACCAAAAGTTTATATTGTTGAAAGTTTACACCACCATATTAAAAACCAGTAATTGAACAATTTGGGTTTGTTAGTTTAACTTCCTTCATGCCAGGCTTTTGAAGCGTGAAATGATGTAAAACCACTATAATGCTAGAAAATATACAGCAGAATCTCAAGTACAATACAGATATTTTTTTCTAGTAGGGGGGGCAAAATTATAATAATTGTGAAGAAAAATTGTCAAAAAACCTTGTGTTTGGTTTGTTGATCTTCCAAAATTATTTTAATTTCCTAGTTTCCAGAAATAAAATTTGAGGGGGTTTTTCATACTTCTTAGCCAAGCAACCTTTAAAATGTTGAACGGCTTAGCAGCCTCACTTTGCAGGGCTTGAAATAACATCTGAATGCATACTGAATGTAGGAAAAACACCTACACTGCCTCTCCCACGGCTGCCATCCCCACGAAGGTAACTGGAATGAAATGGATATGCACTGCAATGCATTTTTCTGGCAATGTCCATCATACTTTGGATCTCCAAGGATCCAGCTGAGCAGTTTCCAGCGGATCTCTTACCTCAGTCATTTTTCAGTGCACCAATGCTCTCTTCTTGCTCCCTCCTTTTCCACAAAGGCTTGTACCTAGCTCCAACACATGCTCTTTGGCAGCCGGATTCTGCTCTCTCGTCTCTCAGCTCCTACGCTCCTGTCCGCCTCCCACACATAGGGCACAAAAGATTGCCCAGAGACTCGGCAGCCAGCGGAAGAAATGAGAAGAACTAATCCACCAGAAAAAGGTCAGGGCCCCTTACACCATAAACACTGAAAGGCCAAAGTGCTGAGACCTTTCGCGCACCGTTGTCCCTGACCTCTGGGTGACTAAGGGAAGATCACTTTCTCCTCTTTTCCGAATTAAACCACACAACTTTGTCACTGCTGTGGAAGCGGTGGGAAGGGTATCGCTGCCAGTTCATCTCTCCCTACTCTGGGTAGACTCCAGTCAATCACTCAGAGTAAATATCCCTACTTCTCTTAGCTACTGACCAAAGCCTCTCTAAAGTTCTACATGAAACCACCACGAGCCTGTTGAGCACCAGGGGAAGCTTTTGTAAGACTTTCCTCTAATGGGAGGAACAATTACTGGATACAGAGCCTGGACTTCACAATCCATCTGTTTAATTTATAGTGTGTCTCAACAGTACATCTCTGTCAACTCCCATCTCTCCGACGGAATGGCGTAACTGTCATTTAGGAGCTCAGACATTTAAAAGACCAACCAGGCAATGGTGATCTATTCCCACTCGGCAGATGAGGACGTTGCTAAGGCAGTTTCTCCGTTTAAGAATGATTTTATCTCTTTTTCTCTCTTTTCAGCCCTCTTTGCCAGCTGGCATCCCATTTTCTACTTTTCCAATGGGCATTGCTTCAGCTCAGCGTGATCCTTCGGAGGGGGGAGCAGTAGCCTATTTAGAGCTTAAAACACATAGAGATTTACTGGCTGCAACCCCAGAGAACAACCTAGCAAGAGGCTGATGAGGGCACTTAGCCAGATCATCTCCAAAACGCTATTGTTAAAAGAACCTGATATGCATTTTAAGTAAACACCAAATATGCAAAACCCAGCACACGTAACACGCAGATAATAGCATAAGGTAATGGGCCCTATCTCCAAATAAATAATAGCACTCTCATAACCACAGGCAGTTCCAGTATTTTCGGTTCACTTTCAATGTTCTCTGAATGGGTCACATCTATAATATAATAAAACTCCCACAGGCTCCAGCAGGACTAGGATTTAGTGTTAAACCCTGCCTAAAACAAGGGGAAGAATTTTCTCTTGTACACGAACAGGCAAAAACTCTAGAATAAAAGTGATCCAGGAAGCAATTATATAAAGGCGTTGATAATTTCATTTGCATATAAAATAATAACAACAAGAACGGAAGATAAATTATCCCATATATACAGAAACTCTGGGTGTTCAGGACTGGCTATTCATTATTCTCTTGTCATATAAAGCAATTCAGTCTGCAGCTGCATTTCTCTCATACAAATCCAATTCAATCAAGAGAACCGAAACATCATTAGCAAACCCACTGATTTATCCACCAGCAAAGTGCTGATACAGGCTTCTTTTCCTGCTGCTCATAAATTCTCTACATAGCAGTGTTTGCTCTCTCCAGGGATCTCTCATTATTCGAATGGCTACAGGTTTCTAACTTTACCACTGGAATTCTTAAGCCTGAAAATCTGTAGTAGTAGGGTCCAAAACCTGTGGGAGTCACAGGAAAGAAAGGACACAACCCCCGAACACGTACCCAGTTGCTACAGAGATGTGACTACATGTAACTGCAGGTGAAGCAGCACCTGGTGTCTTAAAAATCGCTGTAATAAGACCTTTTTTTGTTTGGTTTTTTTCCCCCCTTTCTGAAATATAATCATTGTATCCCATTTTGCTTATCACTTCCTCTCCATTTCCCTCAGTGGTCTTGACTTCCAGAGCCTTGCCTCCCTCTCTGTACCTTTCCCTGGCTCCTGCTTGCTTTGTTGCCTTAATTGCCAGCCTGCTGGGCTCATTCACCTCTGCTCCAGCTTCTTTTCTCCTGCAGAAATGCAGCAGCTCTGCAAATCCATCCTGGGCCTTGTCTCCTGCTCCTCCTGCAGATGATCTCTCCCCAGGGTTCTGGCCGGTCACCTCCAAGGTCATCACAGCATCACCCCGTCGCTGCTTCCATACGCCACAGCCCTTACACGTGATTTCAAGGCCTGGGCACGCACTTCTGCATCCTTTTCAGGGAAAGCCCAAGGTGAGTTAGAAGTGCAGTTGTCTTTGGGAATAATTTCCCAAGCTGCAGTTTCCATCACTTCTTTAATAGTCCTGTGTCATTTTGTCTGCCAGGTTCATGTGATGTTTGGTTTGCCTGTGGTCCTTTCCTTTAAACACAAAAGCTATTTCCTTGGAATATTGGAGGCCAGAATTAATGTTCTAGGCTATCTGGCAGCTAAGAAATACTCAAGTTTGGCCTGAACTTTATTTAAAAAAAAAAAAGTACAAAAAAGTAAGAATTCAAATCCACTTATGACAGTAGCCCATGTTTAATATAGCTTTAATAAAAAGTTTTGTTACATTCCTCTCTTGGAATGGTATTATTCTTCTACTTGCTGAACATCATACCCAAGATAACAAGAAGCAGTCTTAAAAAAATAGATCTTTATTTAAAAAATACAGGCTTTCCAATCTGTCTTATGTATGCTATAAATGAAAAGATAAAATGATTACTAATGTAAGATACTTGACACTTTATTTACTTTTTCATCCCTCCCAATTGGAGAATGGATATATATGGGTAACTAGTGTGTTCTGCTTTTTTATTTTGAATCATCTGCTCATGCATTTGCAAAAAGCTCAGCGTCTGTACTGAAAATAGGAGGAAAATGCTTATGTTTAGAACAGCTGTTTGGATTTTTTTAAAAAAAAAAAAAAAATCATGTTTATTAGTCTAGGGAATGAGATGTTAAACTAATCTTCCAAAACCAAGATTTAATATCAAATGTCATCTCAGTGTTATTTTTCAAGTTCCTCAGTTGCGTTCATCCTGGCTGGGCTTTCCTGGAGGGCTCTGACGCATCTGCCCAGAGTCCCTTGTGCTTTTTTATTCCTGAACGTCCCATTTCTGGCAGGTTTAGTGCATTTGGCTTTCTGTGAAGTCAGAAGGAGGCGGCGAAGCATTTCCATGATGTCAGCAGATTGGAAGCCACACCTTCCTTCCCAAAAGCCCACTTCACAGAGCTGAGGGCAGAGGTGGTCTCTTAGTCCCATTTCTGTTCCCTGCTGGTGCAGAACTGGATGATTCTGTCCTCTGCAGCCTGTTCGCTCTCCGCTGCTGCACGGCTGGGCACACCAAGCGAGTGACACCGCTGCTGAGTTACTGAGTCATTCCCATCCTTTCCCCAACACGTGACATTTTTGCCCCAAACCACAACTCTGGATATAGCCATTTGCTAGAGCTGGACCATGCAAAGCGTGAAGAGCAGGACAGAAGCAATAAAACATAGTGTGTGCAGTGGGGGGGAAAGCCCAACACAAAACCGAAACCAGCATTTTGGAATGTTTATTAGTAGAAAACTAAAGCTGGGTAGCCCATTATGAGAGAATTTAACTCAGCTTGGTTTGATGGGGTTTAAGTCTTGGGCACCGTTCATGTTTACAGAGCAGAATAAAAACCTTCTGTAATAAGTTACGAGCTTGTGCCTATTGACAGAAGTGAAAAAATGAGAACTAAAATGAAATCAGCTGGCTATTACTCAGCCTCCACTGCCCAACTGGATCAGGAAAAGTGTTAAAATCAGTCCTGCAATTTTCCTTCCCAGCTCTTTGAGTTTGATTTTCAGTTTGCAAAAAAAGGCACCTGAGAATGTTCTTAAACGCTCTCTGTGCCTGCCATCAAAGGAGTTCTCTACTTTGGAAAAAGAGAGCGAGCCTTGTCTCAAAATGTACTTTTGCCAGGAATTCTGTCCTGATTAGACTGCCTTGGAGCACTTTCTTGGGTAGGTGCCATACTGAACTTATTGGATGGCAGCCACGTGTTCAACACTCTTAAAATAAAGTCTATTCCCTTAATTTGCAACTCAACATAAAACTTTGGTTAAGTCTATTGATACCACTGGAGGGTGGGGTTACCATACATATGTATGCAATTATTTTCAGGATATTGCAATGAGTACATATACGCTCCCACAGAAGTTGCTCTGAAGTTGAATACTAATGTTCCTTGGGTATGCATTTTGCCCCTGTCTGGTTTCTTCATTTGCAAATTATTCCACATTCAGATCTCCCCACTGGTAATAAAGACAATGTTGGATAATCCGTACATTCGAGTCCTCTCAAAGACACTAGGCTGGCCTCTCCAGCCCACATAATCCTACCCCACAACAGGAACTTAGCAAAGCACTGCAGTAAATGTTGATATGCAAGCCTGCTAGCCTGAACCCATCATCTCTGACCAAACTCAAGTGCATTTTTGAGCCTAAATGTTTCAGAATGAGGCATGTGGAAGAATGCCGTCACCAGGATCATTTTATCGTGACTCACATAGCAGGAGGTATGACTTTTCTCTCCCTCACTTGGAGAAAGGCTTGTCAGCATTTCTCACCCACGTTTCACAGATCCATCAAGGAGGATGAAACGAAGTGGGCTGCACATGGCAGGGAAGGTTGTAAAGAGTTGTGTTTTTTCTGTATAACAGGCATCCATTTTCAGAGATGTTAGTTTACCCTTTCACTCACAAACTTTTCTCTCTGTATAATGTTTTACTGAGCCTATCCACGCTCTTTCGGACCTCATATTAGCTCCTACATGGTTCCCTACCAGGTGGGTTACCTACGTGGCATGCGGAGAGAGAAAGGCACAGAAGCAAGCATGCGTATCCAGGAAATAAACAGCTAATACCATTCCCTTCCCTCTGGTCTTGACCCGGATCTCTCATGGACCCTCACAGAATATCAACACATGAAAGTGCAAAATACTGTGGTTAGAGTAAGGTCCCTCATGTAGAGTCAAGTGAAAGACAGTTCTTTAGTTGCCAGAGGTCCTAATCTAAACATTAATTCTTCATTTTCAATTATATCTTCTAATTTTTTTTGATACCATTAAAATCACGAAGTGACATTGGTTATTCCACAAGTGACTTGGGCTCTATGAAACAGAGACAAGTCTATCTTTTAACACTGAAGATGTATTTATTACTCTGTAATTAACACCAAAATAGTAATCACTAATCTTCAGATAAAATTAACTATGGTTCATTGGGAAAAATTATGCATTCTGTTGAATATATAATTATATCTATTCTAAAGCAGTCACTGCTCATATTTACATATTGCAAAACGGTTGCTGGAAATACGACCTACTTGGTAATAAGAAACAGTTTTGATTTTGAAGACTATTTATTCCTTACACTATCATACCTGAATGTTAAATTCCAGCTAGAGTATCTACAGACTGGCTAAACTATATCAAATTACTTCTCATTTTTTATCTTTGCCTTTCTCTCTTTTCCCCCAGACTACACAGTACCAATGATCTGAACAATTTTGTTCGGCATTTTGCTGGACAAACTTTGCAAAGAGCTCTCTGCAGAGAGCACTAAGAAGGGGTTTTGGTAGCAGCAGGTGGAGTCTAAAGTGGATCAGCTTCACATAAAAGGTACAAACGACATAGGAGAGCATGAGTCATTCCCCTTCATCTACACTGAGATGCTGAGATCAAAACACAAAAAGGTCACCTCTTCTGTGCATGCCGATGACAGCATAAAGTGCTCCAATTGTCATCTTATTTCTCTTTAACATCCGTGGCCTCTGTAACGCCACTTTGAAGAGAAGATCACATGGGAGAGAAAAACCCTAGCGTGCTTCGACTGTATGTGGATTTACAGAAGCTCAAGACCGAGAGGATGGAAGAACCCCCTTGAGAAGGGCCACAGAGAACACTCACTACAACTAAACCCACATTTTGTCGCTTCTGATTGCCTTAAATCCAAAATATGCTCTTGTTAACATTCAAAAGGAGGCTGATTTGTGAGTCCCTGATTTTAGAAGGTTTTGGAGATTTGCAGGATTTTTTTACAAAATCGAGTGTAGGAGTGGCACCCTACACACTCACTCTAATCCTCTGGAAACCGGCAATGACTGCTCCCCACCAGCATGGCCTGTGTAGTAGTCTGAAGAAGTAATATTTACAACTACAATAATTAAGAATTAGCTTCACTATTAGCAGAGGGAGCCATGGGAGGGAGGCTGATGTACAGCCAACGGTGTAGGGCACAGTGTGAGCCGAGAACCCACCCAAGCAGGCGTCCCACTGGAACATCTTTTTATTAAACCACTGTCTTTAATGCGAGTCAATGTTTAGTCAAAGCTAAAACATTAAGTGGAAACATACTGCCTTTGATTCTGTTTTTAATTGGGAAGGTTTCCGTATCTAGGGCAATCTGTCTAGTTAGACAGCCTGAGGAAGGATGGTTGGAGTGGAAAACAGAGACAAGCAAAAAGGTAGTGGCAGCTACCACACTGTTCGTCCACAAAGAAAATCAGAATTCATTCTAGAGCTAGGATATTCTCCACTGAAGAAGTGGAGGAACAGATGGAGCCTTGTAAATTAAAACAAACAAAAAGAATTATTATGTGCAACCAGCCACAAATTGCCCTCAAAATTAGTTTCACCACCGATTGCTGGAAATGGTCAAATACGGTAAAACACAGCATTTCAGACCGATGCCATGCCCTGAGGTACAACTGATGAGACCCTCCCTCTCCATCTTACCTCTCCTTGACTGATCTTGAGATTGAAGTTAAATTTCCTTCTGCAAATCAGATGACCTCTTTAAAAAGTCTCCAGAGAAGAACATACTGCTCCAGACTGGGTGGGGAGATACACCAAGCATATTGCTACAGGGAGTGAAGGTGTTTCTTGAAATACCCGGTATCATCACGCTAGTATTAGGGTAACACTATGAAACCAGAAATGTTTGCAGGTTACCCAAGCTATGGAAAAGGTTTCAAGCACCCAGTGTAGACAATGAATGACATTAATCAATGCAGAATTCTAACCTTCCCCTTCTCTTTTATAGATCAAATCTGCAATGCCACCTGGTTGTTTTATAATCCCTTGATGCCAAGATTGTCCGGATCAATCTGACTTCCAGCGTAATTTACAGCAGGCCTTCAGCCCTACCTTACAGCTACCGGCCATGGCACCCACGGAGCCATTCAGCTACTGAGACTCGCTGAAATGCTGCGTGCTCCAGCCCTTCTCCTTTCTGTTATGTGCTAGACAAAAGAGTAAAAGCACGGACCAGAATCCAGCCATAAGCCTTTCCCAACTAGGGAAGTACCTGTTCCTACAGACATCCTAGTCTAGTGCCACTCTAGTGAAGGGTCATGTACTAGTTCCGTAATTAATCTCATTTTTCAAAGGTGCATAGCTCATCTACTTTAATTCCCAGTGGGGACTGGAAGCAGCTTGCTAGTGATCAGCTTTGGTATGAATTTTTTTTTCCCTATCTTTACAAAATGGCTTATCCAACCAATCCACTGATTACCTCTCAGAGAAGAGGTATTTACTCCCTGATCCTGCAGTGCTTGTGTGGTGTTGGGTCTGTAGTCCTCACTGGAAGAACATCTAGGTTCCTTAATCAATGCGAAAACCTCAGATGATGTTGGCCTGAGAAACTGGGATTTTTCTTTTAATGGTAAACAAACCACAGCTTTAACATTGCAACTTTATATGTGAGTGCAGACACACACTACTTCGGGAGCAGGGGCCTGAAATTGCACAGTACGAACCAATTTCCCTGAAAATTAGTGTTCACGCTTTTGTCATTCGTTTGCCTTCATGCTTTATTAATATGTTCTTAAGCAATCAATCTTATTTAGAGGGGAATAATATGGTTACATAATTTAATAGATCAATTTGTTAATAATCATGGGAGAGGATGAAATATATCCTTATACTTCACGTAAATAACAGAAAATTAGGATACTATTATTGTGACAAGGACAAAGGAAATGCATGCCAAGTACCCAATTAATATAAATCAGCACAACCTGATGATATTAGTCACTGTAGATGCATTTATTCTGACTAAAGAGACGGCCTTTGCATCTGAAGCAATCAAATCGCTCTGATGGTAAAAGTCCAACTTAGAAAAGCAACTAAAGTGAAAAAGCTGACTTTTTCAGTCACTCTCTCCCATACCCATCGCCTGCGCCTGTGGAGGTTTACTCCTGCACAACATGATTATTTTTGCCTCCAACGTGTCTAGGTGTGGAGAGGTTTTACCGGTAAGCTCCTCATGGAGAAGCCACCCCTACGTCCCCAAACTACCCAGTTCCCGTCGCTGGTTTTCCCAAAAGCTAAGGTACATTTCTCCCAGTGCCTAAAGAAATGACAAAGTCAGCGTGCAAGCCCAGCCGTGCAAGGTTGTACGCTGGAACATCATTCGAGCGGCAGCTACCGCAGTGCGCCAACACTGGAAAGCCGCATTCGGAGGTTCCGAAGAGGCTGTGAAGGTAGGAATCCCATTGTTCAACAGAAATACAGAAGTGAACGAAATAACGGTATGTTTGGGCACACGGTGTCCTTGGCGTTGCCACAGAGGAACATTAAGAAGCAGACACCTCTGAAGGTCAGGGGTGCCCTTGGCCCCGTTTGCCAGGCAAGCACCTGAGGCAGAGCGGGGCAGGGGCCCTGCCTGGCCCCGGGGTGCCCGGTCCTGCCCGCCGGCTGAGGACGAACGATAAAATACTGGAGGCCAACAGAAGAAAGCGAACCCTCCTTTCAGGGGCACCAG